>NW_011371365.1:64732-87015 GCF_000150735.1 Paracoccidioides brasiliensis
CCATGAACACACTGAGCAAAGAAAATGAAAAAAGAACGAAAGAAAAAGAGGGGGGGGTTGGGGGGGGGGGAGGAGGATTATTGCTCCGGGCTTAATCCAATGCGATCCGGATCAATCGGAAACATATTGAAAGTAAGACAGCTAAACAAGACTCATGTGCGTAATCCAAATGGAGGCTGACGTACTGCACGTATGGCCCCAGCCAAATACGCCCCCCCCCCCCCCTCCGCTGCGTCTGACAACCCCATTCACCCCACGTTCTGAGCAGTCAAGGACGCCACCTAGGACGGTCCGGACCCTCCAGAATGTCTGATTTAGAAGCGAAAGGCCACACTGATAGCAAAGGGCGGGCTCAGAGAGCTGAACAAATGACGTGGATCAGATTATGCAAGACGCAATGGCAAGTAAGTGCTGTCCATTTTACCTGGTGGGACACCGCCGTAAAACACATCATAGAGGAGTATTGGACCCGGGACCAAATTGCGGAAATATTCTGCTGCCCGAGGAAGAAAGATGACGTCTCCTTCATGAAGATAGGGAGGGCCATTTCATCGTTGGCGCAAAGGAGGCCCCTGCATTTGTTGTTCGAGAACGCTGCTGTGAAGAATTGCCTGCTCCTAGTCCAGTTCCAGTCCTCATCAAGAGAGGTCTTCTGAAGACCATGCTTTTCTAGTGATCGAGGCCTCCGCCTGGATCTCCTGAAAATCTGCTTTAGGCTTTAGGCTTCAGCGTTGGCGAACGACTGCTTCACCAGCTACAGCCAACCTAAAAACTCAATTGCTTTCTGGTACGAACTATGCGCCGTGTTCGCCTTGTCGCGCTTCATCTCCACATCCCCGCGTTTTACCCATGTCTTGACATAATGGGGATCAAGTAGGGCCGCCCGCATCTGTTGCATCTTTGGGTGCTTCTCCGTAATTTCCTAAATGATATAACACGCGGCTGCTCTGCCCCAGAAGAACACAGCGTTTATAGATGGTCAATATCGATGGCGTTCGAGTACAGATCGATCGTCATGAAATCGTTCCTTTCCGCTGCCTCGGAAAGGGCAGTGGCAAGCACGAACCTCCGTTGCCAACTTTGCCGGCTGCTCGTATCATGCATGAATTTAGAATACCTGAAATGCTATAAGCAAGCTCCGTTTGCAGCACCTCATCAGTAGGTACGGTAAATATTGGTGGTGTTAGCTGGCATATGTATGTAGTTTAGGGCGACTTTCACGCCATCAAATTCAAACCTGCATGTCAGTCAGTCATGGAGGATCATAATCCCATTCCCCAAAACCCTCCATGTGACGCTCTTTGGCAAAGATCTAGAGGCTCTTTCAACGTATCTCCTCCCATTTTTGATCTTGAAGACACAAAAAGGCCACAATAGGCCGCCAATGGGCCGGTGCAGTTTCTCGTCAGACATGGCGACCTCCAGTGCCATTTTGTGTGGATTCGGCTGAGACGGAAGGATGCCAGGATTGCACGTCAAAGGTTCTCGGGAGCCCAGATGCGCTAACAGCTCATCGTCTTTTCCTCTGCTGTTTTCACACGTATTAAAAGCAGCTCGTTAGCTTCGACCTCTGCGGGGTCCAACTGCATTGCTCTGGCCCGCCCCGCCGCTCGAAGAAAACTCGGACTTGTTCGCATGACAGCAGTCAGTCAGTAATTCCCCTCTCCACTCTATGATCTCTCCGGAACAGGAACGCGCTTTTGATGAAGTCATGTCCTCAGTCGGTGCCCCGGAGACATCATCGATATCACTGGTGGTATCGAGATTCGAAGATGACAGGCCTAGCACGAATGCTGGTTTACCTGGTGGGGTGCAGTCCCTTTACTAAGTTATATGGGTCGTTGCTGAATAATAGTTCGTTCCCCTCTCATCCATCATAGGCAGACCCGAACACAGCATCCCCCGACCTCTGTTTTGTATGCCGTCATCTCGACTTTGAACATGTTGGATTTCACAATTCCTCAGAATACTCGAGTAACAACTATTCATTTCAGAGAGAATTCCCTTCTCTGTGGAGCAGCTCCAGCACCTGCACGTTTTGCAAGAAGATTGTTAGCATTATCACGCACTGGATTGCCAACTACCCAGGGACGAGTTCATTAGATGTCTCCAAGTGCCACGTCGCTGTGAACCTCGAAACGGACTGGCATACGGTTGCTCGAGAGAATGAAGGAGGATGCACCACGGTCGATGAGAAGGCGTATTCTGATCGGATTAGAATACACTGCTCCGTTCCAAAACTTGGCACAGGGGGTGAAGCTGGGCAGTCACAGTTTCTGACATTCTTTTTACAGAAATATGATGAGCATCAGCCATATGCTGGGCGTAAGAGGTCCGCAGTCGCGGATTTGAGCCTATTCAAGGGATGGAAAAGGATGTGCCAAGTGGAACACGGGACGAAATGCAGTCAAATATTTAAAGGGATACCAAAGATCAGACCCCGCGTTATCGATGTAGATCAACGGTGCTTGGTTTTTGCCGAAGAAGATGAGCAATGGGGTCTGTTTAAGCTATGTCTGGGGGCAAGCAAAAACTCTTCGACTCACGAAAGATAATCTCCAAGCTTTCTCAATTCCAGGGTCCCTTGGAACGGGTGTTCTTCCAGATAGCATCGAAGACGCTGTTCAGGTCACAAAAGGGCTGGGGGAACCGTACCTCTGGATTGACAGCCTTTGCATAATACAAGACGACGAGCAGGATAAGGCAGCTTTCATCTCGAGAATGGATTCGATCTATGCTTTAGCGGTTGTCGTCATCGTCTCCTCCACCTGCGTCGACGCCAACTCTTGCCTTCCAGGGGTTAGATCTGGTTCACGACGTCAAGAACAAGAACCGTTCCAGATCAAAGACGTTACGTTGGTGCGCTCCCTCGATCCCGTCCTCGGTGTCAAGGTTGATCTGCGCACGGGACGTGCCGCGGGATATCTAGGGGAGACTGTTTGGGACACACGGGCTTGGACTCTGCAAGAGAGGTTTCTCGCGTCTAGAGCCCTAGTTTTCACAGCAGACCAAGTCTTCTGGGAATGTGAAGAGGCATTCTGGTGCGAAGATAGCTTTCGTGAGGTCTCCAACCTATCTCCAGACCCCCACCGTACAAGTCTTTGCGGAGGAGAACTAAATCTTTCGTGGAATTCTGACATCCCGACATTTGATCATTTCTATCGGGTGCTCTTGGAAGAATACTCCGGTCGCGCCCTGACATTCGATAGTGATGGGCTGAATGCTTTCAGCGGTATCATACGAGCCTTTGAGAGGTCCATGGGGGAGGAATTTTTCATGGGTATGCCGACTGCCTACCTAGAATCCGCCCTTGCATGGGGTCACCGTACCCACAAATTGAGACGGAGACGTGGTGTGCAGGCGCCGGGACTCACCCCGGATACCGGCAGCCAGTTTCCGAGCTGGTCGTGGGTTGGTTGGACCAGTGATGGAAAGACCAAACTCGCCAACCAAAACCTAGCCGCCGAAGGTCTAGGTATAAGGTTCTACCGTGTCTCCGACAAAGGGAAGAGAACTACAGAACTAAAGCAGGCTACGAGGTTCAACCGCGAGGTCGATTTGCTTGCTGAAGGCTCCAACCTCGCCTGTCGCTCATCCCGACCATACCAAATCTCCATCGATCACCTGCCCAAGGACCACTCGGTTAATTTAAGCTCAATGCTCGGCTTCTGGACCGCGTCTGCCGTCCTGAGCATGGTGAGGTGGTCTGGCGACGGCAACGCCACGTCTGACAATCAGGAAATGGCCCTCTCCCAACGCCCCGGTAGCAAAATCCAAGTGCTCTGGTCCCATATCGCACCATCCTTAAAACCCGGGGATAGAGTTGAGATCATTGCCGTCGCCCAAAACAGAGGGAGCTGGGACTCCGGCCATAGTGACAATGGGGCGATAGGGGTTATGGTAATCTCCTGGGACGCCGGGGGTGTAATTGCTAGCCGTGAAGGATTTGCGTGGATGGCGATTCGGGAGTGGACGGCGTTAAGAGGTCGTAGATGGAAGCTGATTACTCTGGGCTAAAATTATCGCAGTGGGTCATAGCCAGAGGACAGGGCCAAAAGTTCTTTTCTTACGGCCCACAGGTCGTGGCTGTTTATTATTACTTTTGAACCGGTTTCAAGTCGTTCGTTTACAAGAGGGACTTTTCGGATTCTTATATTGCACACAGTCAGGTCATTTAAAGAAAGACCATGAAATTCTTTTCTTCTCAAGCAACAGCTCGATCTTGGGATCTCCGTCCGTCTGCCCTCCTGTTTCAGTGGCAAGAAGACGTGAAATGAATTGCACCGGCTAACTAATCCAGAGTGACTTGTCGACCGAAAATCCCACCCTTCGTCCCACCGCCCGTTTCGCTATTCCAGAGCCTCTGGATCAAAAGGATCGATCAGACCGAGGCGAACAATTAAGCTGGATTGTGCTTGATTAAGCATCCCCACCCAACCCTTTTCGCCTGTAGGCAGCATAGGAAGAACGAACTAGCATCCTGCAAGCAAAAGAATTAGGTATCACATCGGTAGTTAACTAACTAGCAACCGGTCCATTGCCGTAGTCTCTCTATTGTCGTCCCAACTGCTGGCATCGGTAGGTATTTCCAACCAACAAACTTCCTTCGGGTATCTAGTGCTGGCGTCTAGCTGACTGACTCTTTTAACTTGGGGCAGGAAATAAGCTCAACCTGCCGTGGGATCTGCGGGTAACTAGGTTAGTTAAAGCGTTAAGCTTCGCCGGATCTGGAGGTTAATTACAGTTCGAACGTTGGTTTGGAAGTTGGGGGCCCACGGATTAAGATTAAGAAAGATCCAGATTAAGGTTAGGGTTCGGGTTAGCTAAAATATCTCATCGAGAACAATAGAGTTGGAAGATGTGTGAGGCATGAGTTTGGACGTAGTTTTCATAGAATAGCACAACTACAGGTTTTTCGGGGCCGAATGTTAAAACCATGTGTGCAGCTTGTAGCCATGAACTCTGTTCCTTTTCTTTACTCTCAACGTTTACTTGACGCTCTTTTGCATTGTGAATATTGTAAAACAAAAAAAGTCAACGTCCGAGAGAATGCAAATCTTCGCGGTACGTTAAAAGATCAACAATTAGATTAGAAAACTAGCATATATCATCCTCACACGCATCAGGTGTGTACTGTATGTCAAAACCACACAAAAACTCGAATCGAAAATTCCAAGATCTAAATGCCATATCATCGAATCCCCCCACCTCAAAATCCAACCTGTAAAACCTGCTCAACTTACCCTTTCAAAAAGCCCCCATAATACGTTTCCAACCACTCTGCAGCCTTCCTCCCACTCTCTACCCCTTTGGCTCCAATATCGTCCCACCTCGCAATGCTCCCGACATAGCCATCGGGACGGACATTGACAATCACCACAGTATTGTCGGTGACATCTCCCAGCCATTTCTTAGTACATCCTCCGCCGGACATGACATCGTCGAGGTAAACAGTCCACCGACTCGCCTGCAAAAGAGGCGGAAGAGAGCTGAGCTCCGCGTCGCATTTCGCCGTCCGTGTCACAAGCGCATACGTGAACAGTTTAGACAGGGGGGTATATCGACCCAGTTGCTCGTATTTGTCCATCGGCGCCACGGGGGGCGGGGTCGCAGCATACGACTTGTTAGCACGGGCGGTGGCTCGGGAGAGAAGTGATGATGGCGCTTGGATGCAGTCACAGAGGCTGTCTAGGAAGCCAGCGGCGGTTGGCAAACTAGGGGCGAACATGTAAATGCGGAACTGGCTTAGGAGGGGGATGTCGAGCTGGATGTCGACCGGGTTCGCGTCCATGAAGCGGGAGACTCTGGCGGGGGTCAGGAGGGCGCCCGGTTTCAGGAGATTCACCGATGAGCCCGAGGGGAGTGGTGTTGTTGAGTCCTCCACTTGATTGAGGATATTGGGTGAGTATTCTGCTCCGACGCCGGAGATGAAGCGGATGTTCTCGTCGAAGTTGCGGGAGAGGGCCTCGTCGCCTTCGGCGAACGCCTTGACGTGTTCTGCGTCGAAGTTGATGAGGTCTTGAGCAATTTTCTTGCGTTCCTCCTCGTACGTGGCGAGGAGGGAGCGCGGGGCTAGATCCCGGGCTACGAGGTTTAGCTTCCAGGCGAGGTTGAAGCTGTCGTGCATGCTGGTGTTTGCACCTTGGGCGGCGAGGGCGGAATGACAGTGGCCAGCCTGTGACTTGTGTGTTGGAACCGATGCGGGGACAGGGGGGTGTTCTGCAACAGCAAACTTACATCTCCTGCAATGAATATCTGTAGCTCAGCGTCTGCAAAGTGATTGGCAACGCGCTGGCTGACGACGTAGTTACCAAACCATTCTGTAGCTCGTTAGAACTTCATATTTCCCAAAAATGTTGGGGAGTGCTGACCTATGGACTTCCATTCCAGGGTGTATGGTGCCATCGCCTCTCTAGCTCTGCTCATGACATATTCCGGCGTAGCAAGGGACTTGTCCATCCGACTCCCTTCCTTCGAGCTCAATTCGACGTAAAGACGGGTCATATTGCGTTCTCTTGGAATCCAAAGAATGGAGCCAGCGTGATGGGTGCGGACAGCAACTTTGCTCCACAGGTCGGGGAAATCGGTTTCAATAACGCCTGTGTTTATGTCCATCCTGATTAGCCCGGCATGTTATTAACAACCAGACACACGGAACCCCCATTACCGTCGAGCACTCCCCAGGATGCGTTAGTCATTTCTCCAATTAACTTTGCTTCAGGGATAAACGGCCTGACCAGCGACCGGGCTCCGTCGCACCCCACGAGGTAATCTGCTTGCAACACCCGAGGGGCCTTCGTTGCGGGGTCCCTAAAGACCACGTCGATTCTCCCATCTGCAGTCGATCTGGAACATTCCATGAACGGGCTGCTGCGTGTGACAGAGAACCTGCGCTCCTCCATGTCTTGGATCAGAACATCTTCAATCATCCCCTGGTGGGCGAGCAGGATGTACGGATCTAACGCTCCGACATGGGCTGGATAATGGATCTTGCGACCCGTCCGCTGAAGAGGCTTGTCCGCTGTAGATTCCTTGATGGTTGATGTTAGGGCGCGCCTCGCCAACATACATAGATATCTGGACACACGCAGAGCTTACCCAGAACGATATATCGTAGACCTTGACGCCTTTTCTCAGAAGGTCGTCCGCGAGTCTGAGCTGTTTGAGGGTCTCGATGGTCTTGGGCTGGATTCCATCGGCTTTTCCCGTCGACGTCTTGTCCGACCTATCATCGAGAAGCGTGGTTTTAATTCCGTATCGCACCAGGTTTTCACTGCCTTGCACAAGTTAGCGCAAACAAAGCAGTTAAAAATAAATGTAAAACAAAGAAATCCCAAGGAAGCACCACAAAATACAGCATAGCATCAACGTACGCGAGCATCAGACCAGATGGGCCAGCTCCCACCACGGCCACGGTGGTGGATGTCTGGGGAGCTGGCCGCCCATTGAGGTCCGCGGATCCCTCCTTATCAGCACTGGGGCCCATCTTGCGCTTCTTCGGGTCGCTCTGGGAGTGAGATCTTTTCATGGTGGGAGAGAGCAAGCTGTGCGGTTCTTCCAGCGAAATATGCAGAGCAGGCCGGCAGTGGCGACGACACACCACATGACACGCTCCGAGCGGGTCGCTTATTCCTTGAATCGCTCTGCCCAGGTCTCGCTCACTCTGTGGTTTCTTCGGGCGTATGACAGCGCCACCACCGAATTTTCCGCCGTCCGGGCAACAGTGCTGGGTGCGGGTGCGGGTGTGGTCTGTATATACGGGCGGGTGCGTGGGTGCGTGGGTGTTGCCAGCCCTGTTGTTGGTTGTTGTCGGGGCCCGTGGCCCCTCCCGGAGTCTCTCTCCGTCCCGGGGGCCAGCACCCAACTTCCAGGGGTCGAGGGGGCTCAGCACTCTTGGCACCTCCGGTTAAAGCTCCCCCCATCTTTGGCGACAGCCAACGGCCAAGCACAAGGATATTTCCAACCCCGTAACGTCGAGCGGTAATACCAGAACCAAACCCGGTAACTATTGCCCCACTGTTGCTGCGTGCTGTTGTTACGTCCCGAGCCGAATGGCCGACTACTACGGGGGAGAGCTGCCAGTGGCGGGGCGCATGTTGACAAGCAATTGAGCTGAAGAAGGCGGGGAAGAATAGACATATCTAATCGAAAAGAAACAAGGGGAATATAGGCCAAAACAGCTAAATCGGCTTACTGGAGCCCAGAAAAACTACTACTACTACTACTACTACTACTACTACTACTACTACTACTACTACTACTCCCAGAATGCCCGGTCTCGAACCATGGCAGAAGATCGTTGCAGAGAAGAGATCGCTCCGAGAACAGGCTTTGCAGCCCTACTTCGTGGATGGTATTCATCTCAGGCCTGAGAGAGTGGCCAGTGTTGCGGATAGATCGCGCATCGAGCCCCGTGAAGCTCAGTCAATCACGGAAATCGACAGTGTTGAGCAGCTGCATGGCCGCCTCTGCCGGGGCGAATTGACTGCGACAGATGTCACGCTTGCATACATCAAGAGGTTGGATAGCTCCTATACCGGCTCCTCCTTGTCACCTTTGCATTGAAGAAAACGAAAAGAAATAAAGAAAGAAAGAAAGAAAGAAAGATAAAGAAGTTTGTTCCTAATTCATCTACGCCAGAATCACAGAGCCACGGTGGCACATCAACTGGTTAGTTTGTCCATGGTGGATCTCCTCCAGTTCCCTGCGCTGATAGAATCGCCGAACGAGCGGGACGATTTGGCCATAGACGAATGCTATTACCGAAGTCATGTTCGATGAAGCGCTCAAGCAAGCCCGGGAGCTCGACCGATCTTTCAAAGAAACCGGCAAGGTCAAGGGTCCCCTCCATGGCATCCCCGTTTCCTTGAAAGATCAGTTCAACGTCAGGGGCTTCGACACCACTCTGGGGTATGTCGGCCGCTCCTTTTCGCCCGCAGCGGAAGATGCAACTCTGGTCCAGATTTTGAAGAGCCTCGGGGCTATCATGATCGCAAAGACGAACTTGCCTCAGAGTATTATGGTGCGTACCGCCAGTGCAATTGGCCCCCGTCGTTCTCTCAACAAACCAAGACCTCACGCTCACAACCCAATAAACAGTGGTGCGAAACCGAAAACCCGCTTTTCGGCTTGACGGTGAACCCGCGAAACTCCAAGTTCACCCCAGGCGGCTCGTCGGGCGGAGAGAGCGCCCTGCTTGCTCTCCACGCATCGATTTTGGGATTCGGGACGGATATCGGCGGCAGCATCCGCATCCCTCAGCACATGCTCGGCCTGTATGGGCTAAAACCGAGTGTACGTTCGTTCACCAAGAAACATATTCTCCACACACACACACACACACACACACGTGTATATTTGTGTCCTGTTTTAACATCACCACCAGAGCGCGCGTCTGCCATACCACGGCATCCCCGTCTCGACAGAGGGCCAAGAACACGTCCCCTCCTCCGTCGGGCCCATGACCCGCGACCTCTCCTCGCTGATCTACATAAGCAAGCACCTCGCCAACTCGCAACCCTGGCACCTGGACCCACGCTGCTCGCCCCTCCCCTGGCGCGACGAAGTCTTCCAGGAAATCCAATCCCGCCCGCTCGCCATCGGCCTCATCGTCGACGACGGCGTTGTCAAGGTCCACCCGCCCATCGAGCGTGCCTTGCGCGAACTCTCCGCAAAACTGCAAGCGGCCGGGCACGAAATCGTTCCCTGGAACGCAGACGGGCACCAGGAATGCATCGAGATCATGGATGCATTTTACACCGCAGACGGCGGCGAGGATATCCGCCGCGATGTCCGCGCTGCGGGGGAGCCGTTCATACCGCACGTCGAGAAACTGGTGAATAAGGGGAGCCCGATCTCCGTCTACGAGTACTGGCAGCTGAACCGGCGCAAGTGGGCTGCGCAGAAGCGGTATCTGGACAAATGGAATGGGGCCCGCGCGCCGCTATCCGGTCGGGCCGTGGATGTCCTGCTTGCACCGACGATGCCGCATGTTTCTGTCCCGCATCGGTGCTGCCGATGGGTTGGATATACCAAGGTGTGGAATTTCTTGGACTATTCGGCGCTGACGTTTCCTGCCGGTGAGGTTTGCGCCAAGAGGGATGGGCTTCCCAAGACACCGTATCAACCGCGGAATGCGCTCGATGAATGGAACTGGGGGCTCTATGACCTGGAAGCGATGGCCGGGCATCCGGTTAATTTGCAGATCGTGGCGAGGAAGCTGGAGGAAGAGAAGGTCCTGGGCGCTGCGGTGGTCATCGAGAAAGTCATGCGCGGGTTATAGATCTGCACTTTATTTCTGCACTTTTATTTCTGCACTTATAGTTCTGCACTTAAATAGTTCTGCACTTTACATTTAAATCTCCATCCGCATCGCCCTAACGATGTGGTTTTAATGAGGATAAGAGAAACCATTACGTAGTTAAATATTGAACTTAGAAAAGCCACGAAAGAAGAACTCCTCATGCTCTGGCTGCACTGTCCACGCTACGGATTTCGTATACTTGTCTGTGAAGCCCATATCCCCATGCCACTGGAGCTATCTCCTATCTCCAAACCAACTACCACTTCGTAACCCCTCCATCAACGCAGATATCTTGACCCGTCATATACGAACTGGCATCGCTTGCCAAGAACACGCAGGCACCCATGATATCATCGGGTTCCGCCAGCCGGTGGTTCATGATGTCGGTCTTCCATTTCTCAACGAGGTGAGGGAACTGTTTGTTGGAAGGGCGGATCAGTTAAACTGTTCCACAGCCATTTCTGCATTGAACATGGCGCACACAGTCAGGATAGGTATAACTCACAGCGGCAGTCATCTCTGTCCGTACGTATCCAGGGGACACCGAATTTACTCTGATTCCCTGTTTAAAAAAACTCAGCCATCCACCCAAGAAACCAATCCGAAGGAAAGGAAAGAAAGGGAAAAAAAAAAAAAAAAAAAAAAAAAAAAAAGAAAAGAAAAGAAAAGAAAAGAAAATACATAAGGCACCAGCTCCTTCGCGATAGCGGGACACATGGCCCGAACCGCCCCCTTGGTCCCGCAATACGCCGAGCTATTCTGGTCCTTAATAGCCATGTAGCTCGCAATGCTCGCAACCAGCACGATGCTGCCGCACTTGGTCCCGTTGGCAATCATCTGTTTAGCCGCCAGCTGCGCCGTGAAAAACAGGCCCATAACGTTGGTCGACAGAAGCTCCTGGTGGGCTTCGTAGGTGTATTCCAGGAACGTGAGATGTCGGTTGATGCCGGCGCAGGGAACGCAGATGTCCAGCTTATTCTCGAATTCTTTACTGAATTGGGCGAAGCCGTTCTCTAACGACGACTTGGAACTTACGTCTACTCTTTTTATGTATATGGATTTATTTTTCCCGGGCAAAGGGGCGTTAGTGTGTGGTTTTTCTTCCTCATAAGCTCATCGCTTTTCTCTTTTCTTTTCTTTTCTGTCTTCTTAATCTTCTTCTCTGGGTATCGACGGCAGCAGATTGGTTATCCCTTACTTGTAGAATGCAGTTTTGACGCCGTGTTTACTGGCGATGCGGTGGAAGCCTTCAATCGGGTCTATGATGTCGAACACCGCAACGTCTGCGCCGGCTTCAGCGAGGCCCTCCGCGAACGCAAGACCGCATCCCCGAGCGCCCCCTGTCACCAGAGCCGTTCGACCTTTGAGAGAGAACTGAGTTTGGATTAGTCTTCATGCATTTCGGTCTTGCAGAACCCCGGGGGGGGGGGGGTTGGCAAGAATGCATGCCGTTGTGCGGGCTACGGTGAACTTTCTCGCTGACGAGGGCGGGAGAAGCTGCTTACCCGGGACATCTTGTAGCCAGGCGCCAACAGCGAACGGCGGCGTTTTGGTAAAAAGCGGTTGACGGTGTTTTCCCGGGGGTTTGGAATGCTTGCAAAATGCTCAGATTGCTAGAATAGTCAAATGCTGCTGTTTTCTGTCCCTCTGAGGGTGGAGATGTGCTTGAACAGCGACAGTCGCTGCCAGGAAAACTCTCGCTTAGTTAGTTAATCAACAGTTAAACTAGTTAAGTTAACGATAATCCTACAACATTGGCAATTTCTCCACTGCTACAGGTTTGGAACTACAAACTCCACAGTTGCCAGAGGTAGGGGTTTAAGTCGCCCGCACGGCAACGTTTCAGCCTATCCATGCCCATTCCCCTTCCCATTGAGGTGAGTAACTATGTGGCCGCCCTGTAAACTGGTATGGGGCGGGGGCGCGCAAATCAGCGGAAAGTTAGTTGCCCCCCCCACTTCTCCCCACAGCGCTGCTCGCCGCAAGCGCAAGCCTGCTTTGCCGGCTCCTTTTCTCCGCAAGAAGCAAGTTCCACGATTGCTGCTGGAGGGGGCAAACTCATTAACCCCGCACCTGCGCTTAATCTTGCGGCATCCTCCTTGCAACTTGTAGCATCCTCCGTGCAGTTGCTCTTGTGGGTTGTCATTGGAACCTATACCTTCTCTCGAACCATCCATCCTCTGTTCTCTAAGCAGTAACTAGATCTGTACATACGATATCCAGCACACTCCCCATACGCACGCAACAACAACAACAACAACAACAACAATGGGGAAAAAGCGAGTTCTTGTCAGCTACGGTGTCGACATTGACGCAGTTGCCGGTTGGCTAGGGTCATACGGCGGCGAAGACAGCACCAATGACATTAGTCGAGGTAAGTAATAGAATACAAGAAGTCTATCGCATTCTACATCCTGCGGGCATATACAGTTCTATTGGCGTATACACACTCATGCAGCCTTTGTCTAATGCGCCTCTCCCTCTCAGGTTTATGGGCGGGCACCATCGGCGTGCGCCGCCTCCTCAAGCTCTTCGAAAAATACAACATCAAAGCCACCTGGTTCATCCCCGGGCACTCCCTGGAGACGTTCCCGGAGGAATGCGCCATGGTGCGCGATGCAGGGCACGAAATCGGCCTGCACGGGTACTCGCACGAGAATCCCTCCGACATGACACAGGAACAGCAGCGCGACGTGCTCGACAAGACCTATCGTCTGCTGACAAATTTCTGCGGCAAGCCGCCGCGCGGCACCGTTGCGCCCTGGTGGGAGACCAGCGCCGAGGGCACAGATCTCCTGCTCAACTATGGCATCGAGTACGACCATTCGATGGGGCACCATGACTGCCAGATGTACTGGTTGCGCACAGGGGATACGTGGACGAAGATCGACTATAATAAGAAGGCTAAGGACTGGATGAAACCGTTGGTCAAGGGGCAGGTGACGGGGCTTGTGGAGATTCCGGGCAGTTGGTATATCGATGATTTGCCGCCGATGATGTTTATCAAGAATGCGCCCAACAGTCACGGGTGGACGAATCCGAGGGATGTTGAAGAGATCTGGAAGGTGAGTGTATATATATATATTCTTTTGTCGTTCCCCTATCTTTGGTTCTAATCAAAAACGAACTCCCAAATAGGACCATTTTGACTATTTCTACCGCGAATACGACGAGTTCATATTCCCGATGACAATCCACCCGGACGTCTCCGGACGTCCGCATGTTCTCCTCATGCATGAACGGTATGTTTATTCCATCATCATCATCATCATCATCACCATCATCACCCCCCTCCCCACGGTCTGTCTCCATGGGCCCAGAACTGAGAACATACGGTGTTTCACTGCAGCATTATCGAACACATCAACAAGCACGAGGGGGTCGAATGGGTGACCTTCGAGCAAATGGCGGATGATTTCAAGCGCAAGAACCCGGTGCCGGCAGGGGCGAAGATGCCAGCCCCGCGGGGAGCAATCTTGAAGACACCGCCGTTGAATCAGTAGCTTTTTTTTTTGAGACATCACTCCGCGGGAAGCAATCTTGAAGACACCGCTGCTGAATCAGTAGCTTTTTGGAGACATCATTCCGCGGGAGGGCTCCACTGGCTGTCAGCGATGTGGTGATGATCCCTGAACAGAATGGCTCCGAATCGCGGGAGGCGTCTGCTCCGGCCAAAGATTTGACGTAGATAGCAGTTAGTTCTATTGAGACAAACAGAGCTTGCGTACCACGAAACTCCCCTTGCCAGCTGAATGATTGTAATGGCTCCCGTATCATGCTGAAAGCTCTATATAAACACCATATCGTAACCCGCAGTCCAACCTGCCTGAAACCACATCGTAGACCCGGCACAAATCATCTTTATACCTCGAAGTTGACGTAATCGGCTCCTGGCTGGGGCTTCCCAACTAGTTACTAACCAACTTGGGTTAGGCAAACAGCAACCCCACTCCTTGGCCCCAGCCTTTCGCCCGCATTACGACAGTACGATACATACCATACAAGTACGGCCTGAACCTATACCAGCCAGGTTGTTGTGTGCTGGCCCCCACCCCCACTTTGCGCACGCCGAACACCCCCCCAACCAACCTCCCCTAACAACAGGCGGTCCCAGGCCCGCAGTTTAGGGCTGGCTCCGGCGCTTGGGCGCTGGGCGTTGGGCGCTGGGCGCTGGGCGTTGGGCGTTGGGCGTTGCAGGCCTGCCGTTTCCCCGGCCCAGCCAGGCGCCTGCTGCGGTGCGGGTGGCTTCCAGGCAAGAGATCGGATCTCCTTTTTGGGGTGGGGCCAAGATGCGGGATGCGCCTGTTGCTGCTGGGTCCTGTGAAGGCCTCTCTGTTCATAATAATTGCGTGCTGGCTGGCTGTTTGCGCCCGGGCAAAATGTGCCGCGGACGAATGGGCAGAAGAGCGAGAAAGGAATAGGAGATTCAGGCGCTTCTTCAACGCATCATCCCTCCCGCTTTCTTTCTCTTTTGTTGGTGGTACCAAGAGCTTGTCCGGCAGTTTCCAAGGACGCGGGTTCTTTTCCCAGGTAACTAGCTAGCTAGCTATTTGTTTTTTGCTTGCGTGTTCGGGCGTTCAGCGACGGTGATTGTCGTTCCTCTCTCTCTATATATAAGACTGTTGCTGCCACAGGTTAGCATCGCAGAGGGGCGAATTACGGAGGCCCCAAATAGGTCTCCTGATTTAAATAGAAGCTGGTGAAGGTGCCCCCGGGTTCCTTTACGGTCTTGATCATTTCTTGTTGCCGACTGTTTCATTCTACCTGTCTGGATTCTCCCACCATGTGTCCCATACCGGTCAAACAAGTACAACCCCGCGACGACTCGTGTAAACTCAAGGTTTCTCTTCTCCCTCCCCTCATTCCTTGTATTCAGAAAAGAAAAGAAAAGAAAAGAAAAGAAAAGAAAAGAAAAGAAAAGAAAAAAGATAAGAAAAGAAAAGAAAGAAAAGACAAAAAGGGAATAGACACGTCTAACAGGTCCCTCCCAGGTCGTAGTCGTCGGTGCCGGACTCGGGGGTCTCGGAGCAGCCATCGGCGCCCTCCTGGCCGGCCACGCCGTCACCGTCCTCGAAGCCGCACCCCAAATCGCAGAAGTAGGCGCCGGTATCCAAGTGCTCCCCAACAGCTCCCGCGTCTTGACCTCTTGGGGCCTTAGGGAAAGACTCTCCCACCATGCCACCTGGCCGCGCCAATGCAACTTCCGCGGCTGGAAGGGCGAAATCATCTCCTCTATGGACTTCCACGAATCCCAGTCCCAGTTCCCCGGCACCTGGTATGGGGATTTCCACCGCGCGTCGCTCCATGCCTGTCTCATGGAGCGCGTTGCGGAGCTGGGCGGCGCCATGCGGTGCAATGCGAAAGTCGTCGATGTGGTTGTGAGCGCGGACGGCGCGACGGCGACCGCTGTCATGGAGGATGGGAGCCGGGAGCAGGCGGACTTGCTGGTGGGTGCGGACGGCGTTTTCAGTCGGTTGTCCGAGATCATGTTGGGGAGGGAAAATCCGCCGAAGAAGACGGGGGATCTGGCGTATAGACTGCTCTTGTCGACGGAGAAGATGCTGAAGGACCCTGAGCTGAGGCATTTCGTAGAGGAGCCGCAGGTTAACTACTGGCTGGGCCCGGATGCGCATGCCGGTGAGTTCAACTAAAGGGGTCCCCTTTTCTGTTTATTTTTATTTTTATTGTCATTATTATTATTATTGTTATTATTGTTATTATTGTTATTGTTATTTAAGTTTTGCTGCTGTCATGGTTTGGGGATAAAAGGCTCTGTACATTGACATGTCTGGCAGTGAACTACGTCCTACGAGGAGGCAAGCTCTTCAATATGGTTCTCCTGGTGCCAGATGACATACCCGACGATGGGGCCTCAACAGTGGAAGGCAATGTGGAAGAAATGTGTGCAGCGTTTAGGGGCTGGGATCCGAGGTACGCATACAACCAATTGTCCAATTCAATCGAATGCGTTCGGTTTTCCCAATGTATGGAAAGTATATGCACCCATCTAACCTTGACTGGTAAATCCCTACAGAATCGAAAAGCTCCTCAAGCTCTGCAAATCCGTCTATAAATGGCGCCTGTGCTACCGCCTAGGCGAACACGACTGGACCCATCCATCCGGCTCCTGGACTCTGCTGGGAGACGCTGTCCATGCAACTCTCCCATATCTGGCATCCGGGTATGTTTGCAGCCTTCAAATGAAAAGAAAATGAAAAGGAAAAGAAATTTTTAAAAAGAAAAAGCCCAAAAGAAGACAGAAAGTAAAAGGGAAGAGGCTAACCTACCCCATAGCGCCGGCATGGCCTTCGAAGACGGCTGCGTGCTAGGCGAATGTCTCTCCCGCCTACCCAACGCCCCCAACACCGATAAAAAGTCCACCTCCTTCCTCGCGGAGAAACGTCATGCGCTCGCAGTCTATGAAACGTGTAGAAAGTCACGCACGCAAATGGTCGTTCAGCGCGGCAACGTGCAGCAGTATCTGTACCATTTGCATGATGGGCCGGAGCGGGACGAGCGGGATCGGAAGATGCGCATGGTGCCCACGGAGGAAGGGGAGGCGTTGGCGTGGAGGGATCCGGGGCTTGCGCCGAAGCTGCTGGGCTACCAGTGCGAGAAGGATGTGAGTTTGTTCATGTTCATTCCCTTACCCTCTTTTCCTTTTTTTCTGTGTTTCGATGGTCGTCTTGGAGGGGGGAAAGAGGTTGATTATTATTTGTGGGCCGGCTGGGTTTTTTTTTTTTTTTTTTTTTTTTTTTTTTTTTTTAATATGTTAATTAACCCTCCGAGATGGTAAAGCAGTTTGACTGACAGGAATCTTGCATTTCGAATCTTCACAGGTCGCTGAGCACTGGAATACTGTTCCCGTTCCCTCGCTGCACGCCACGAGTCAGACACCGGAGGCGTCAAGGCTTTGAGAATCACGAGTGTCGGAGACACAATAGAGGGATCGAAGGAGCGCGGGAGGCGGTTGGACTTGGGGATTTTTTTTTAATAGTTAGAGCAATATTAACGACGTAAAAGACTTATTTTCTGCATCTAGGTATAGGTATTCGGCATCTCGAGGGACAACAAGTGAACTTTTGTTTGGTCCTACGACCTCTTATTACGCAGTGTTTGATTTAATGCAGATTATAGAGAAATAGTAATATGAGTGTTATGATTGTATATGCTGGAAATAATTAATGCAGACTGTTTTAGTACATGAATATATACTATAGTAAGTCTTCAAAAAGAACAAAAGGACATCTATCTAACTCACCAGGAAAATGATATGGAAATTGAAATTCTTTCCTTCAGTCTCCCTTAACTTCTCTCTTCGCACAGCCCCTTAACCTTCGCAGCCCTCTCTCCAACCAATTCATCAAAATACCCCAACAACTTCTCAGCAGGGACCATATCCAATACGCCCAACTCGGGACTCGAGCTCGTCAAAACCCGTCCCCCAAAAAGCACGCGGACAACATAGCTTCCAATCCCACAATTCCCATCTCCCCGGGTAGTAGCAGCATTGCGAGAACCTTCTCCCTCCGTTTCCAGTTTCCGGTAGAGCTCAAAAACCACCTCCGCCCCCATCCCGGGCCAAACCATAACATCAACCTGCAAAACCGACAAGACCCTTGACAAACTCCCATCATGCGCAACATTGTGTCTGTAAATCCTCCCCCCATCGTTCCCCGCAATCTGGTCGCGGATATGCTGCGCCAGCTCCGCGATGAAAACACCCATGCTACCCGCGCTCGCCGCCAGTGAAGTCGGCGCGTCACGGTAGATGTACGAGTACTCAAACTCGCCGAGGCGGAAGATGCTGTCCGCGTCGGCCTGGGATACGCATTTGCTGCTGTCCGAGAGCGAGCAGGGGAGTGGCTTGGAGTGGCAGAGGCGTGCGGAGAGGTTATCGAAGTAGTGATCGACGTCCTGGTGCCAGTCTTGTGCGTCGGGGGAGACGCCGGAGATGCTGTCTAGGTAGGCGAGCAGGGGAGCGGAGAGAGTCAGGTGTTTGGACCAGGAAGTGTTTGGGGTGATTCTAGCGGCTGAGAAGAGGTTTCTAGAGCGGGGGCAGAGGTATTTGGGTTCAAGGGAGTCGATGGATGGGGACTATTTCTGTTGTCAGTGTACCCTCTCTCGATCTCTCCATTTTCCTTTGAAATTGAGAAAAGAGGTATTTCAGGGGTAATGCTGCCGCTCACTTCGACCGCGAGTGGAACGGCATGTTCGGAGTTGTACATGCCGTTTATGACCATGCTGGCAACTTGGCTGGTGATGACATTGCTAGTCACTCGAAACGATAACTTTTCAAGATCGAGCTGTGAAGGAAGGAAATGAAGCAGGTCGTGATACACGCCGTAGATGTCACGGCCATGCTGCCACGAGTCGTCGAGACCTTCTCTGGTGATCTGCGGGAATGTGCAGGTGCCTTTAAAACCGAAGGCTCTGAAGGGGTTTATTGGGTTCTCAAACACGTCCCAGTACGTCTGGGCGCTGGAATGGCCAGACACGGGCTGGCCGAAGTGGAATAAGCCTTCATCGTTGCAATGCCATTCATACGATTCTACAGGAAAGGAATTGGAGGCATAACTATGCTTTTTGGTCAGCGCACCACACATCCATACGTTACATGATATTACAACAATACTTACACAGTCCGCTTGTGATGTCTGTGCATCTAATGCTCGAACATGTTAATCACGTCCGCTTGATCCTTTCAGATAGAAATATCGACTGATCATACCACTTCAACATATTGGAGCTTGTACTCCTTCGAAGGTATTCCATACTCTGTCTTGCGGACATGGGGCATGTTGCACAAATTGTATATCCCGTACTGGGCATCTGGGGTCTTGGAAGAGTTGAAAATGAAGCCATAAACACCAGTCATGTTCATCAGGCTATCAACATTATTGATCGCCGTGGATTTGGGAGGGTACCATGACACATCAACTGCCTCCGAATGCTGCGTCGCAAGCACAGAGAGAAAGGGAAACCAGGATGATAGTCGAAGAACACCCGCGTTTATCACCATATTGATGGCCCCCCGCAGAGAATAATCGAGGACGATAAAAATTAAAAGAATGGAGACGTATAGCCAGCTGGAAGAGGAAATGAAGGCCATTGTCAGCTCTTATATTGTCCCGACCGAAGTAGATACTGCCGAATAGATACGGGAACAGGTTCGACAGAAGGCCAGAAGATTGGTCAGATTCCACTCTTGCTGTGAAGAAAGATGACGTAGATTTCAAGCGATTGACAAGACGATAGATTTGAGCTATACTTCTTATGATGCAACGCTGACGGTTCTCAGACGATGATCATATTAACTATGTTGATGTATCTTCATCCAATGATGAGGGCGCCATGAGATGCACGTGCTGTAATTCAGCAATGCATATGGCTAGATGTATGCAGTAGATGCATAACATATATATATATATGAGTAAGAGGGTAAATAAGTTTTAAAGCAGACCATGCACCGTTATAAGCTGCTCGGTATAAGTTGAGGTTGATCCAAATCCAACTGCGAAGCGTCAGGAGGAAGATGGTCAAAAGCCCTAATTTCCGCTTTGGGAGGATACCTAAATCTTATCGCGATAAGGGTTTCATACTCACGTGATCCCTGACGCGCTGGGATAAATTGATCGATCACCTCAAACCCCGCGTCAAAGAGAGAGAATAAACAGTATTTCTGGAAATAGCAGCTAGATTTAACATTAACTCCCATCATGGACAAGCCAGAATCATCATCAGCTGCTGCAAAAAGAGGACTTCAGGAAAACCTCGCTGGAGCCCCGCCAGACTACGAATTGCCCTGGTAAGAGTCGAATCCAATAGGAGGGGCCGAATATGGCCCATGAACAATTGAAAATCGAATGGGGCTAACTCTATCATTCAGGGTTGAGAAATACCGGCCTGTCTATCTAGACGACATCGTCGGCAACACAGAAACTATTGAGCGGCTGAAGATTATTGCCCGAGATGGCAATATGCCCCATGTAATCATCTCCGGCATGCCAGGCATCGGGAAGACTACGTCAATTCTCTGTCTGGCGCGACAGATGTTGGGTGATTCATACAAGGAAGCTGTTTTAGAGCTCAATGCCAGTGATGAGAGAGGTATGGCGACCCCTATTTTTCTCAGCAGCGTCGAGCGTACCCTTACGTACCTGCTCGCAGGTATCGACGTCGTTAGAAACCGAATAAAGGGCTTCGCGCAGAAAAAAGTCACACTTCCGCCAGGACGACACAAGTTGGTCATCCTCGACGAGGCGGATAGGTATGTACTGTTCCCTCACCCTCGCCCTTTTCGATTCCGCTTCGTCATATTTACTCACCCTCCTTCCCCGTCCATGCAATAATAGCATGACATCCGGCGCCCAGCAAGCCCTCCGTCGAACCATGGAGATATATTCCACAACCACCCGCTTCGCATTCGCCTGCAATCAGTCGAATAAAATCATCGAACCCCTGCAATCCCGCTGTGCCATCCTGCGCTATGCGCGCCTCACGGACGCCCAAATCCTCAAGAGACTCACGCAAATCTGCCAAGCGGAGAACGTCAAGCATTCTGAAGACGGGATTGCGGCGTTGATATTCAGCGCGGAGGGAGATATGCGGCAGGCCATTAACAACCTACAGAGTACGTGGGCTGGGTTCGGGTTCGTGAGCGGCGATAACGTCTTTCGCGTCGTCGATAGTCCGCATCCGATTAAGGTGCAGGCGATGATCAAGGCGTGTTGGGAGGGGAATATAGATGCGGCTTTGGATACGCTGAATGAGCTATGGTATGTTCTACAGAAGTATTGGCTGCAAAACGCAAAATCAAACATTTTCGACTTGACATTGACAACGAATCATGGGGACAGGGATCTCGGCTACTCCTCACACGACATCATCAGCACAATGTTCCGTGTGACGAAGACGATCCCAACGCTCTCCGAGCATGCCAAGCTTGAATTCATCAAGGAAATCGGATTCGCCCACATGCGGATATTGGAAGGGGTGCAAACGCTCGTGCAGCTCAGCGGGTGCGTGGCAAAGCTGTGCCGGATCAACATGAAGCCTGAGAGTTTTGTCCCGTCAAAACAATAAACTAACGGCCAATGTAACAAACCTTGTTGAAAATGGCGAAGAAAGAGGAAACCCACTACCACCATTGAGTGATTGATGAGTGGGAATTTCGGGTGGCCGTCGACGGCCACGAATTGATGAGCCAAACCGATAACCACTCTGGTGACTATAATGTTGCTACATCTTACAGCGTTGGAGCGGCATAACTCAAATTCAGCATTTGAGGTGTGAAGCACAAAACCAACGAAATCATGGCAGTAATGAGAATACCCTTTTTTTTTTTTTTTTTTATTCGGGAACAATTAGGCCTTCCGGTAGCACAAAACACACGAGTGAACACCATCAAATCGGATGGCGAGGCACGTAGGACAGAGCGCTAGTTATATCGGCAACCAAAGGGAGAGCAGGACAATCGTAACGACTTCTTGTTAAACACGCAAGCTGACCACCCTCTCGTTTCTCCCTCCCTCTCCCCGCAAAGCATGTTCCTAGCTGCCCGCATTTGCGCTCGTTATAAGCTTCAGTCGCGACCGGAGAAGAGGTAATAGTTGGGTTAATAAAATGCTCTGTATGGAGTTCTGTACACAACATACGTACATCCCTAGCTACACAGAGCGTAAGGAGGATGGACAGGCGAAATGGGTTTATTCTCCTTTATTGGTTCGGTCCACCTTTCAACAAGGATCGACCGTAGTTAGTTAGTTAACTACACCACCCCCCCCCCCCCCCCCCCCCGGGATGCTATTCCCGGTGATATCTTTGTTATGGAATGTTCCCGCCTCCTTTGCTACTCCTATTATATGTACTTTCCCTTTTTTTTTTTTTTTTTCTTATGTGTGTGGAAATTAATTAATTATAATATAATCAGATTTAAAAGGGGAATTTCGAGGCTTCGATCAAAGCTCAGCTTTAATGA
>NW_011371365.1:87033-163097 GCF_000150735.1 Paracoccidioides brasiliensis
CCCCCCCCCCCCCCCCCCCCCCCCGGGATGCTATTCCCGGTGATATCATGCGCAGGATATGTCCGCTCTACTCGCAAAGCACAGCAAAAGAGCCGTACTCTGCAGACGTCTCTCCAAGTCCGGGGGGATATAACGACGTACAGCCCATCTGGACTAAGCCTGAGATCTCCTGTCACAGTTATAGAGACCAGCCAAAAGAAGAAAATGATAGTTATTTAGTTAGCCAACTGACCAGCCATGGTGGTTCCTTTGAACAACATATTGCGTGACCAACCCTAACTCTGGCAACAGCTTGTATATACCTAGATGAACTCAGCTTCAGAGTGGAGCAGAATGAAATATGGTTTCAAAGCGAAAAGCGGAACCTAGTCCGAGTCCCGCTAACTTTAGGCTTGCACGGGAGAAGCAGAGTCTAGATTGAGAATTCTCCGCGAATCGCAATTTCTTACACCCCTTCTTTTTCTTTTTTCTTTGGGGGTGTGTTGGCTCTGGTGGGACAGGTTACACTCTGTAATTAGTTCATGCGATGGTGATCATTCAGGGCAAAACCGCAACCGCTGCGCGAAACCCTGGTCGAGACAGTGACGGCGTGAGATTTCGCGTGGGAACCGTTTGGAGGAACGCCCGAACATGCGTCTCAGCCGCTGTAACTAGTTGACTACTTGGGAGAACTCTCGGGAGCTTCTTCGGAGCGATTGTAGATACACAAGTTACCTACCTGTAGAGCACGTCAATGTCAGCAGTGGAATGAATGGGCTCTCGCTGGTCGAGGCAGTTCAGTTGTTTCTAGTTTGGCAGGTTTCCAGTATTAAATAACACGTTCAAAGTCTGGCTTCCCCTACGTCGAACCAAGGCGACGCAATGGCTTTCGGACAGGCCGAGCAGTGCCTAAGCAGCCTGTTGCGGGCTGGCATAGAGGGCCCAAAAGTGATGCAGAGAGTAAGAATGCACCCCCGTTGCTGCGGCCGTTCCGCGATGGCTGACAGGGGCCATGGTTGTTCATCCTCGTCCTCTTTCGCTCTGTGGGGTGGTGAGGGGTTTAAAACTCGGTAGCTGGAGCTTTGGTTCGAGAGATCTTTGGTTCAAGAGATCTTGATTCCAGAGTGCGGGGTTAGGTTAAGGTACTGGGTGGGTTAAAGGGCACACCCGGAAGCTTAGGATCGAAGCTTGGGGATCAGCCGTTAGTGGAAATCGACTCCGCCACCGAAGAGAAGAGGAAGAGAAGAGAATCCATTAAACCTCCCTGCTGCTATGTATGCTATTCTCTGATATCCAGCATTTCAAGCGCCGTAGTGAGGTGAATTGGCTTGCTTCCCGGTTTCTTCAGAGCTTGTTCTCGTACAGTAGTTACATACATCCATCTACTATCTATCTCCTCTCCATTCCTATATCCAATTGATTCCCTGCCAGGATCCGACTGCGTATTAATCACCTCCCCCCCCCCCCTCCCCCCCCCCCCCCCCGGTTTTTTTTGTAATTTCTCGACCCTGCCTGAAGCTGGTTACGATATCTGTTTTTGCATTCTCCCTCATATCCCTTGTTCGTTGTTCGGATTCCACCCTGAGCGGTTGTCCGCCAGCCAGCTCGACATAAAGCAGACCACGGATACGCCCCACCGGGAACCCGGGGGAGAGAGACGGCAGACTCCTCGCCTGGCGCCATGCGGGGGTGCCGCCCTCTGCACGCTGGGCACAGCGCTGCTCTCCACCGTCAACGCTCTCCAGTTCATTGCGAGAGACTCGCCACGCGTTGTTGGTCTTGATACTCAGCGGAGGCATGTCTCCAACCCCATTGAAAGGGACCGCTTTAGGAGAAGACAGCTCAACGTCATTGCTGAGCTTCTAGACAATGAGGTGGAGTAGATACTATCTAGAATGATTCTCTTATCATTTATTCGTCCCCTCACTAACTGAGATATATTATAGAGTCAGGGCACCCTCTACTTCTGCAATGTCTCGCTGGGAACACCCCCGCAGAGAATCCGCTTGCACATCGACACCGGCAGCAGCGATCTCTGGTGCAATGTGCCACATTCGAGTCTCTGCTCCCAGGCAGATAAGCCCTGCGCCAGCGCCGGAACCTACGACTCATCTGCCTCTTCTACCTACAGGTTCGTCAGTCCGCATTTCAACATAACGTACGTCGATGGGTCCGGGGCAAACGGCAATTATGTGACGGATACGTTGCAGTTGACCGGCGCCACTCTAGAGGCCTTCCAGTTTGGAGTGGGAAATATTACTTCTTCGAACGGTGCGTATTCCCCCCTAATTCCGACCTCTGGAGGGAAGGCGTGAGAGGGCGTGGTGGAATCGCCCATTCGATCCACACAACGAGATGGAAAAGACAAATAAACTAACCAATCGCCAGAGGGGGTACTGGGTATCGGATACCCGGTGAACGAAGTCCAGGTGGCAATGGACGGCAAAGACCCCTATCCAAATCTTCCCGCCGCTCTTGTCCAAGCCGGCGTCATAAACTCCAACGCGTACAGCCTGTGGCTCAATGACCTCGATGCAAACACCGGAAACATTCTCTTCGGGGGGGTCAACGCCGCAAAAGTCGATGGAAAGCTGCACACCCTCCCGATCATCCCAACTCTCGAGAACCTACACACCGAGTTTGTCATCGCTCTGACAGGCATGGCCATTAACATCGGGAAGGGCAGCAGGAAGATCGGCTCCAGAACCTTTCCGATCGCCGCCCTCCTCGATTCCGGCAGCAGCCTTACCTACCTGCCCGATTCCATCACGTCGGAAATCTACCCCAAGGTCCGCGCCATCTACAGCGCGGACATGGGCGCCGCCTTCATCCCCTGCTCTATGAGGGCAAGTACAGGATCTATATCCTTCAGCTTCTCCGGCACCACCATCAACGTCAACATGAGCGAGCTAGTCCTCAGTCTCGACCCTAAGTTCGACGGGATCCCCACAGAGCCCTCCACCGGCATCCCAACCTGTATCTTCGGCATCTCCCCCGCCGGCAGCGATACCACCGCTATCCTTGGCGACACGTTCCTGCGCAGCGCCTACGTCGTCTACGACCTGGACAACAACGAGATCTCGCTCGGCAAGACCAACTTCAGTCCCACCGATAGCAGGATTCTGGAGATCGGGAAGGGGCCCGATTCCGTTCCTGAGGCGACGAAGGTGCCCAATCCGATCGCCACTGTGGATTTCACCGGGTCGGGGGGCGGGCGGATCAATGGGCCGATGACGTCGTCTGCGTTTGCGGCGCCGACGGCCATGCCGGATTTGAGCGTCAAGGCGTTGGCGGCATTGGCGGCGTTGGCAGCGGCTAGTGTTGCGTTCACGGCGATGTAGTGAAACTAGCTCTTTTTTGTTGTTGCATCATCCTGTTTGGCGTTTCGGATATATTCTTCTGTTCGGAGGTGCGTGCTCTGGAGCGCTGCATGCCTGCATTTTGATTATATCGCATAACTGTACAGTTCGCATATTTGCGCGGATAAAAGTTGGATGGGAAAAAAAAAAAAAAAAAAAAAAAACCGGTGTGGGAAAAGGGTGGGATCGCATTTATTCATATTTTTCTTCTTTCTCCTACTCCACGGCGTTTCTTTCATGTTCGGGTACAGAAAAAGGGGGTAGGTCTCTTTATTAAAACCTTTCAAACTATGCCAGACGGATGAACAATGGATGAGGCGCAGATAGCCACTCCAGCAACAGAATGATTCATCAGGGGCAGGGCTGGGCTCGGAGAGACCTTTTCTAGGGGTAGTTCTCCCTTTCAAGGTCTTTCAGTCCCCGTTGACTCTCATTGTTGGATAAATTATTCATTTGCATTGTCGGGTACAGATGCATGCGGTGTTTAAAATTTGGCCGGAAAAACCTTCGGCTTCGGCGTGGGTACTATGCGATAGAGAAATTAAAACCGAGTCTCTACCCATGCCTCACGCATCTCACGCATGTCACATATCTCTCTCTATATACTCTTGACGGCAGTATTTTGATCATGTTCTCAGGTCCTCAACCCTTATTTCCTAATCCTAACCTACCCCTTAACCCTGGCGTTGAGGGCGGCGACGTTGAATAGAGGATGTAGCTGTGCCATTATCTGTGGGCGTATGTGCATGAGTGTCCAGTTAAGACTGGTATTTTAGATGGAGTGAATGTAACCGCTTACTTGTCTTGGGCTGGCACTGCACCCTTTGCCTTGATAGTTCATGTGAACATAATGTGTGAGGGCGAACCTTTTTCAACATAATTTGAGCCCTCATACATGAGGCCGGGCCGCAAGGAATACGGCGGTCTGTCTTGCTATTATTAATCTAAATACATTTGCATGCCGCATCTCAGAACGCCCCCCCATTCAAGTAAACTATATCCTACACATCTTCCTGTTCCTCAGTCCTCTATGCTTTACATCATCCTACACTGCTCATATCATCTATCAACAGTCCCATCATATCCGTCTTCGGACAGCAATCGCCCTAGCTCCCGCCCCATCCTCCCAGTCCTTCCCTTGCAACTTTTCATCATCCACATCACACCTCCAAACCTCCACCCCCCCCTCCCCTTCTACCCCCCCGTAATAAATCACCCTTGCCATCTCCCCAACTCTCCCCGCCTGCCCCTTATCCCCACACTCAAGCACAACAAGATCAGCATCCACCCACTCCGCGCAACCGAGCGCGAGGATGCGAGGGTAGAATGCATCCTCCTGTCTCGCGGCGATGACGGCGTTTTGTATTTCTTCTTGCCTGGACGTAGTGGCAGAAGTGGTGGCATTGATGTTTAAAGAAGACGAATCACCAACGCTAACGCATCTTGTAACGTCGGCGTTTACTCTAGTAGGAGGCGGCACGAGGGCTAATTTCGGCTCGTACATGCGCACGCTGCGGGATGTAGTCCCGTTTCTGAACTGGGAGGGGGAGATGTAGGGCGGGTTGGAGAGGAGGATTGTTACTGTCTTTGTCTCTGTGTCTGTGTCTGTGGCTGCGTCTAGGCGAGGCGCAGGCCTTTGTTGCTTTGAAGCCGCCCCACTGCCATTATCGAACGGCTGCGCTGAACTGATGTCCCTTTTCCTGTGACTGGGAGCAGCCGCGGCGAAATCCAGAAGCATCCCTTCCATTTCCACCTCCCTTCCGCGAATCCCATGGGACGCCCGCGAGCTACCATCAGCTCCAAGATCCGAAAGCACATCCCCCCATATAAAAGAGACCTCCTTTCTCGCCCTCTCATTCAACACTCCGAGCTTGACGTTATGTTCGAGATTCTCCCGAGCCAGCTCCAGAGCGCGGGCGCTGATGTCTACGCCGCATATCTGCAGCTGTGGAAATGCAGGGGCGAGCAGCGAGTGGAGGAGGAGCGGGATGCAGCCGGTGCCAGTGCAGAGGTCGAGGATGCGGAGTGCTGGCGGGTGCTCCTGTGATTCGGATTTGAATTTGAACTTGGAAAGAAGCAGGTTTGCTGTGCGCGTTGTGTACGATTCTGTTTCTGGTCTGGATTTATTTTATTGACAATGGGAGTTAAAAACATTGAGAATGGGTTAGCGGAGATGTATTTAAAATGACTGGTTTATCTACCGGCTGCTATACTTGAAAATATAAACGGATGCTTTCACGGAGGGAAAGACATCACACACCGAGGAATCAACACACCCCTCCGACATAGGATCTCCAACTCGCCAAACGGCTGGTCACCCAAGATATACTGCAGCGGTACCCCCCGTGCTCTCTGCCGTACCATTTCTCGAAGCCTCCGCCGCACACACGCATTCACATTGCTATTGCCATTGCCGTTACTATTGAGCCTCCCAGGCGTCATCACGGATCTTTCCTCTCTGTGAAGATCCCCCCGGTCATCGCGCCCTCCATTTCGTTTCCGACGGCACTCGGCGAGCGCGTGCTCGCCCAACCACCTTAGCTCATTCTGGGCAGAGGGTAGGTCTCTGCATTCGCGGAGGAGGGGGGGGAGGAGGGGATGTAGGCTATATACATGGCGGAGCAGAGGGGGAGGGAGACGGGGCATTTATCAAAATACACGATCCATATATAAATATATATATATATATATATATGTAGAGTTATGTATAGTTACGTCTGTCTGTTGCGGGGAAGACGAAGGTTTGGTTGGTATCGATGGTCTCCGGTGTTATAGTCCCTGGTGGCGACAGCACGAATACCTGACAGGCATCGGTGGTCCAATGGTTAAGATTCGACATTCCCATGTACCCACCCACTGCGGAAACATCGTCATGTCACGACATGTCGAGACCCGGGTTCGATTCCCGGCCGATGCAGCTTTGTTTTTATTTTAGTTTTTATTTTATTTTAGTTTTTATTTTATTTTTATTTTAATCTATATTGCTTTGATAGATAGAGGAGCGGTTGGTAGTGAATTCGGGCTTGATTCATTTCTATTTTTCATTCCTCAAGTCGAATAGAGGTGTTCAACCAGGGCAACAAGCCACAGAGCAACGAGAAAAGATACCAACGAGCCACACCCAAACCCCTACTAACTATATATTATACATATACCCGTATTAAATAGAATTTTGATTAACATACCAACTAAAGCTAGTATTTTCATTTTGTTGCCTGTTAGTTGTGCGTTGGAAAAACCACATACTGCCGGTGGGATGGCAGGAGGAGTATATTTATATCAAGGCACCAGCAGCACGGCAATATATAAAGGAGAAGAATGCCCCGACCAAGCAGGTTTGGAGAATTTCTTCCGCGCGAAATCTGGCAGCAGTGCTCACATCGATGATCAGATCCACTTGTCCAAAGGCTCCAGTTCCAAGTTGCTCCTCGAATATAGACACGGGTTTCTGCGCCAGAGTTAATGCCTGACTGCCTGAGAATCCATGAGAAGTTTCGTCAAATCTCCTCTTCTGCTTGACCGTTGTAGCTGACCGCGGTACCAAAAGAGGAGACGTCTCCGTACAAGGCCTTTCTTCTCGTGATACAAAAAATGGATTTGCTATTAACGATGACATGAGGATGACACACTGCTCCACCAAAACTGTGTGATGAACAGAGCAAGTATGAGGACTGGATAGAGTATCGGGACTATCATCATCAGCTCGTCGAAGATGTAGAGAAATGCCTTCCCGACGGGTAACAACAGCTGGTCATAGCACGAGAGGAAGTAAAGAATGCGGGATTTGTGGAAAGATGAATGAGCGCATCATGGACGGGGTTGTATTGGCTTTCATGCGAATTGATGAGGAAGCAAAGATAAAGAAAGAGATCAGGTCCAAGGAGGAGAAGCAGTTGAAATTGGCTGAAGAAATACTGCAAACAATTGAATCAGAAGATCGTTTGAGAGACTCAACAATCGTAAAGGATTGGATCAGGCTCGCACAGGAATGAGCCGAAACTGGGCAAAGGCAGCGGCAATACAGCTGGTTCAATAGCAAGGAGGGAAGTTGAACTTCTGAGGGGGGCCCCAGACATTCGAGAAAAAGCAGCATCGATGAATGGGGGCTTTGAGGCAAGCAAAGGCGAATCTAGCTGTGGCTGAGTCGAATGATCTCGGTGATGGGATAATCCTCCGCTATTCCTTGATAAGCAAGATGAAAGACGAGATCTTATCAGCAGAGAAACAGCTGGAAGAGCCAACGCGAATGAAAGAAGAACTTATCATGGGATAAAAAAAAGTGCCCAGGCGGCTATCTATAACTGCTAAAGGACACCAAGAGAGAAATCGAAGAGTACAGGCCCATTCTGGACTGGATCGAGCAACAGCGTCAAAATATGCTCTCTGAGGATTCCACAACGCAAGTTGACGGGAATGGACAATCCAGAGGTCCCACAGTGAGTATCTCATCGGAAGCCATAAGGCCGGAAAGGTCCACGAGAAATCATCATAGAAGACAAGGAAAGGCACATTCGGTTCTTCGACCGATCAGAGCGACTATATCAGAGATAAGAAGCCCTGTTTCATTTTCAAGCGCTAAGGTGGAAATGCACAGAAGTCAGCGAAATATTGATTTTTTAGCAGCCAAACGGAATCAGCATACGGAAACTGTGGGAAACCTGAAACTATCGACATTGGAATCCAAGCCTCGACGAATGTCAATGCTGATCAATGAAAGATCCAAAGGTGCCTCCACAGCCAAGTCCGCATGGGATTAAAGAGACCCGAAGCACCAGAAAGAATAACCTCTCTCGAAATGGCTGAGAAGCGATGCAACCTGATGGGAGTATGATCAATGCATTCAAGGCTTATGTTTCTGAGATATCTCTTGCTGAAATGCAGGGATTCTTCTGCCTGATCTCTTCTTTCTTCTGCCTGTTCTTCACTTCCCTCTACCGACGCGTTCCAGACTAAGTCCGACCCAGCCTAGTCGATGCTCTGCAGTGTGATCTGTCCTTTGCTAGACCTGGCGCGTTTGACAATAATTCAAGTTAGCTACAGTCGGGTGATCCAGCCGGTCAGTTACAAGCTCAGCCTGATGTTCGGAGCATCAAACCTGGGGTTCAACCCATGGTTCTTCAGTGCTACAGTGCTAGATCGGGATTTATTTCTGCTTCACACGCTCCATAACACCCGTCTTAGTCGGCTTGCTTTCACGATGTGATTTTGGCAATCGTAACTGTGTATCTCTTCTTCAACTGCACGCACAGTCGCTCTCTGACACTCTCAGATATGCTCAAATTGACTGTCTGTAATCGTGAGTGGCTCTCGTGGAGCAACGACGAGATATCTGGACCATGGCGGGAATAGTTAACTAGCGTCCGAGCATGACGATGTGAAAACAGATTACCTTTAGACCCAGATTCAAGGGAGCATGCCGTCCGTCGGCTCTGGCGATATATATCGCAAAGGTCGCCACCCGACTCGACTCGACGCGGGCGTGGGCGTGGGCGTGAACAATGTCTAGTCCCATTGGATAGGGGGAGAATCTGAGCGGGAATTTTTTTTTTTTTTTTTTTTAAACGGTGTGCGACACCCGCGGTTCAAAAGACTTTGTTTTAGGACGAAGCAAAATTCCGAACCTCTTCTTGAAGACTTGGGCTCATATTTTTTTTAGAAATCAGCAACTTGCATGTGTTCAAACTCTTCCAACAGACTAAAATTGAATGTTTGCATTCCAGCAGAACAGCCCGTCACTCTTGCGGCTTAAAAGAAGTTTTATTTCACTTTCGATTCTCGAATTCACATCTTAGACACGTGAATAGCTGAGTTATCCTGAGTCTCAGCAAGGCTGGTAACGAGTGGTCGTCTCAAACAACCGTTGCAATGGAGAACCGGGGCCTCCAGATGCCTATCACAGGAGGGGGGGAGCTCATTCGAGGAGCCTGTGGTCGGGTCCTCTTTCGTTGCCTCGCGCGCCGTTTTCCGATGACAACGATGGTTGCCTTGATGCAGATTAGGCGTTATTGCTCCACTTATCCTTTGAACACAAGATTGAAAACTATACTCGCCGGGTGTGTTGACCCACACATCTTCCACATTATTCGTCCTTGCCATGGCGGGCTGAGTCGAGTGACAAGCTTTATAACCTGCAGCGCCGAAGCCGCTGTGGGGGCCTGCTCCTCCTTGAGCCTGAAACTCAAAGGTAATATAGGTTTAAAATACCGCAATGCTCGGACAAGTCAACAGAAAGCAGCTTGTAGGAAGCGTGTGAAAGCAGATAACCACTGCAGTATTAACTTGATAGTTCAGCAGTCAGCAGTGGTCAACAAAGTTAGTTGAACTACGGAATTCAAGTTGGTTGAAAGACATTTTTTTTTTTCTCGCCACCTGAGAACATGACAATTTTTACTCCCTGATTGAGTCCTGGGATATGCTGAACGAAATCGCCAGCCTTGACAAGCGACTGTTCGATCCAGGCAACAGTCGCGCCTGAGTCTGACATTCTTGTTTGTGTGCGCTGAGAGATGGCCTTATCGAAGTTGAACACAGGTATTTCACATATCATCAGCTTAGCAGCTAACGTAGGTAACTAGTTCCCGACTCCTTCGCCTCTCATAAACTTCTACGTAACTACGTTACGTTACTATGCTCGATGATGACAAGCTGGTCTGCAGAAGATTTATTACTTTTACCACAAGGCTTCGTTACGAAACGAATGCGCCCTTGCTGTCGACGGAGAGGCTTTTGTCGCACTCTACAGGCGGGCGAGTCGTATAACTACGGGGTTCCTTCTAATTAATCGCTGATTGGGGCCTGGACGAAGTGGATGTCAATGTTTGAATACATGTCTCGATCACGAAGAGATTTGCTCTGTTGTGTCCGTCACTGAGAGACGATGCCGGCATTCTTTATTATCAAGGTTAGTTGGTTGTCAGCGGTCAAGGATAAACCTCCTCTCAATGCGCCTTTTTTTTTTTTTTTTTTTTTTTTTTTTTTCTTCTTCGTAGCATCAGCGTCAGCGGCGGGGATGGGGACGGGGCGGGCCATCCACCTCTGCAATGGTGTATCATCATCGATGATAATGACGACGTCGTCGCGGAGGGGAGGGTTCATTCGGGAAAAAGCCAGAACCAGCTGAAAAGCCATGGTTGCTACTGGTTTTTCAGGTCAATGTCTTCGGGTTGATGGAGCTGTCAAGCAAATAACAATTGTGAAGGTAGTTAGTTACATTTACCCAAGCGTCCGAATCGTTTCACGCAAAACCTCCCAGAAACCTTTTTCATATGAGCAGAAAAGGCTGTTTAAGACGGCATTTCAGACCCCTAATCAAAACGATCTGCTATTAAACTCAGTTCTGTTAACTAGCTAGCTAATAGTGCAGAACCAGATCAATGTCAAATGCAGGATACGCAGATCCAAGGGTCCATGGCCCGTGTTCATGAAATGTTAATTTATTAGGAAATAGTTACGGGACCTGGAAACGGCGTGACGAATTACAGCCTCTGCCGATGCGACGATGTCTCCACAGCGATCGACCCACCCAACAGCCCACCAAGACCATCCATTCCACTATGTACCCGGCGGCACCTTCGGCTATCCTCCCATTCTCCCATTGGCTGAGAGGGAGGCGGGAGACGGATATAAACCTGGCCAACCCGCCGACATGTGAGTTTGCTGCAACAGTTGAACGGAAACCTACAACTTCAACCATAAGAACGCAGGTAATGTGACAGCAAAAAGATCTTGGTCCCTGGTTTCGCAGTTGTTCTGGAAGGAGTTTATGACCGCAGAACTCCAAAAAAAAAAAAAAAAAAAAAAACATGCCACAAACTCAAAAGAAGTGTCACCAGCGTTATCAGCGGGGGTCCCGATCCCCCGAAGGTCCTTGTACCAGCTATTACAGGATCAGATAACGACGGGCTCAGCGCGTTCGCGTGGAAACTATGATGTCAGCTGGGGAGCGATCTGCTTCGTCTTGGAAGCTACTCAACGTGACGCTTTGCTTTTGAACTATCGTTAGGGAAGCAGATCATCGCCTTCAAAGGGGCGCGAGAAGAGAGCCCGTGTCGTGTGTCTGCAGGCAGAAGAATGCGTGCCGAATGTCGAGCACCTACTGAAGATGAGAGAACTGAGATGTAGAGAGTTCGTTCATGCCTCTTGAAATCTGATGGTGCTGTAAGGATCTGAGACAAGAAACGCTAAAGGTCAAGGGCTCCACATTTGAGCATTTTGGTTATGCTGACAACGGTCGCAACCCTAAAGTCCTCCAGGGTAACACCATTGAGGCCTGATTCTTTCTGGAAGAGTCTGGCAGGAAAGGAAAGAAAGGAAAAAGAAAATGAAGGCTGATGGATAATACTTCGGAAATGTTGAACGTCATTCATATGGCTCCCGTCAGCATCAATGCCGTTAAACTTCTGCGAACCCAGAACCGGCTCGCGGAATTGATTCATCTTGATTTGCTAATTCCATTGGGCTCGCAGTCCTCTTGTTCGCGAGTTCGATGTCGCATTAGTCAGGCCATGGCTTAAGTCGCCGTCGTTTAACTAATGACTCAAAGCAGCGCTTGTCGCTGGTCTCCGGGAATCAATCTACGTGACGAATAAGCCATGCAGGATGCAGATATATGCTTGATGTCTTTTCCTCGTAGAATGCATACGTGCGTACGGACTAACAGATATATTAACTGAATATATATGGGTATTGTCTCATTTCCCAAGAAGTTCACAAATCACCTGCAAAGCGCAGCATGATCTCTCTATGCCCAACCTAAATGAACGCTTCATTCGTAAGGAACACCTCCCAAAAGCCGACCTGTCTCCCGGCATCTAAGCGGGAGGAGACAAAAGGAGCATTAAAAAAGAAGAAAGTAAAACAATGTATGAAAAGAAAGGGAGGGGGTAAAATAGAAAAGAAAATGAAGCCTCACGGCCGTTCCCACCGCTTCCAAAACTTCCACCAACCCACTCCCTCCATCTCCCTCACCCCCTTACACCAGCTCTTGCCATCTCTCTTCCCGATCATCCAAAAGTAAACTGGCACACCCACCGCATTAAAGCCAAGCACAAGAAGCGTCTTCAACGGCTCCGCAAACACCGCCCGACTAAGCAAAAACAAGCTGACGCAACAGAAGATAATCGGCGTCGTAATCCACGTCTTGTACGGCCGTTCCAAATACGGCTCCCGGATCCGCAGGACAATAAGCCCCAGCACAGTCAGGAAATAGAACGTATACCCGGCCACGCCGTAGAAGGTCACCAGCGTGCCGAATTCGCCCACGATGATGTACAGGATTATCAGCGCGCTGTTGAAAAGCAGGGCGTTGATGGGTGTGTAGGCGATGCCGATGTCGTCGCCGAACAGGCGGATGAGCGCCTTGTGGAACCAGGAGCGATGGCGCAGACGGCTGCTGCCGCCGCTGATATCCGCTGACGTGCTTGCGGAGCCCGCTATGCCGATGTTCCCAAAGAGGGAGGGCAGGTACCCTTCGCGCCCAGCGGCGTAGACGAGTCTCCCGGCCGTGAAAGTCGTCGCGTTCAGAGCGCCAAAGCAGCTGGCGGAGACGACGAGGGCGAAGACGAGGGCGCCGATGGGGCCAAAGACCTTGCCGCCGAATTGGACGGCGACGGTGTTTGTGGCGTTGAGGGTGGTGGAGGGAAGGACGAAGAAGTATGCGACATTCGCGAGCATGTAGCTTAGGATCACGGCCAGCATGGAGGTGTGGACTACACGGGGCAGGTCGCGGCTGGGGTTTTTGAACTCGCCGGTCACATAGTTTGTCTGGTAGTTTTGAGAAAGAAAAAAAAAAAAAAAGTTTTGCGCTGCTGGTTAGCCACAATGCGAGGGTTGTTGATATAAAAAAAAAAAAAAAAAAAAAAAAAAAAAAAAAAAAAAGAGAGAGAGAGAGAGATTTTGTAAACAGGAGTGGAAACTATACATACGTTATCCCAGCCGTCAAACGCCCACAGGCCCGCATAGAGAGCTACAGCCCAGCTTGAGACGTCGGTGCTGGTGCCCTCGAACCAGCTGGTGGTCAGCCATTTCCGGTCAGCCTCATCGTTATACGACAGGCCCGTAGCAGCAACGACGATGGCAATAACAGTGACACCCAGCAGCGCCAGAAACTTGAAAAACATAAACATATCGCCGATGCGGGTAGCCAGGCGCGTGGATATGCAGTTCACGGCCGTGACAACCAGAAGCCCCAGAAGAGCCACGCCTTTGTTAATCCAGGGGTTAACCGTCTCGACGTCGGCCCCTACGACCGCACGGACGACATATTCGCCGAATATGATCGAGATGATGGCGGCAGAACCTGGCTTTAGGACAAACACCGCTGACCACGTAAACAGGAACCCCGCCAGCTCCCCAAATATCTTGGAGAGGTACACCTGCGCACCGCCGTTCAGCGGTATCGCGCCGCCCAGCTCTACATAGCTCGCCGCGCCAGTCCAGGCCAGCACACCCGCGACGGCCCACACGATGAGCGAGGCACCGGGTGATCCGGCGTTCGAGTTGACCTGGCCCGGCGACGAGAAGACGCCGGATCCGATGATCAGGCCGATGATCAATGACAGGCCGTTGAGATACGAGAGGGTCTTGTGCCGTTCCAGCAAGCTGTCGGCAGCCGCATGGTGTCTGTCCAGCGAGAACACGGAGGAGGGTGCGCCGAGCGGTGTATACCCGCTGACGGTCTGGGAGAGCGGGAAGAGGGTACTGCCGAAGTCGAAGGCGGAGGAGACGGAGTAGGAGCGGGCGTTGCGCGAGCGGGGGGTGGAGGAGGCGGCATCGCGGAGAGGGGTCGAGGAGAGGGGGTCCTGGAGATCGACAGAGGCCTTACGCGAGGAGGAGATGCCCGAGGGACTGGAGCTGCCGGATTGGCGTTGCCGATGGTGGTGTGCGTCGGAATCCGAGGAGGCGGCGAGAGAGGCGAGTTCGAGAGAGTCGCGGGATGGATCGCCAGTTAGCCGTTGCGGATCTTTGAAGGAGACAGTCATGCCTCTCTACCCTTGCGGAGGGTTGCTTGCCGGTCTAGCGTCTGGGGAGTCGAGAACCCAGGAGAGGAGGGCATAGAGAAGAGCTAGGAGAGCAGAGCATAGGAGGCCGAGGAGATGATGATCCCGGATGCCAGGTCGGGGGGCTTGGGAGCGGGGGATGGAAGAGGAGGATGAGGATGGGGGCCGGCTTGAGAGTATTTTGAACGTCAAATCATGAATCGTTGAAAAGTGCGCTGTACAATGAGCCAGTTTGGCCGTGCGTGCCGCGTTGTGTTTATGTCGAGATGTTGAGTTCGAGTTGTTAGGTTAAGTAAAGTAACTATTTATTGATTCCCGGTGGAAAGAAACGAAGGTCCAACAATGAGGTACAGTGAGATACCTTATGATCATACACTATTGTATGGAGATGCGGGTACTACTGGGTACCACTGGGTACCAGGTAAATCTGATATGATAAATATATAAATACATTTTCCAGCATCGAACCGCTCAACCATCTACGTTAAACTTCTAAACTTCGGGGCTGCAAGGAAAAATAAGAGATTACAGAGACCGTTTCCCCGCAGCGTCTGGTCAGGCAGCCGTAGTATGGATTCCAGTTGACCAACCCTGCACATTATCTCTGTACTCTTGCGCCTCTGTGTTTCTTTGTGTTGTTTACACTCCCTCTCGTGGCATATATATATATATATATATGTATCTCTTGCGTACATCCAACGGCTATTGGTTGGTCTTTCAGTTGAACATCTACTGCTCGCTTACGTATTGCTGATAAGCATAAGAAAGAGCCTGGGATTCGGGACTGATCCTTAATAAGAGTGGGAGAGTTGCTCATTTGATTCGTGCAAGAGTATTCACATAGTGCAGCAAGTTCTATTTTTGCAGAGACTTGTACTTGTACTTGTACTTGTACTTTTACTTGTACTTGTACTTGTACTTGTACTTGTACTTGTACTTTTACTTGTACTTGTACTTGTACTTTTACTTGTATTGATATTTTTAGCCACTTCTCTTGGTGGAGTTTGGGCCTTGACGCCGAAACACTCGGGCTTCGGTTAGTGGTTGCTCACTAAGTTACGGGTAAGAGCGCCCCCTAACGGCCCCTAACGGACCCTAACGGCCCCTAACGGCCCCCTGGAGGGACTGGCATCCATTGTCTTAATACTCTGCGGTGGTATATATATATATATATATTTATATCTATAGTTAGTTCCACACAGCTTCAATCTCGCCTCCTGGTTACAATGTCCCGCCTCCCTCCGCCCTGTTGTCCCGCCGCACAACTCCTCCGCCGCTCCAGACCCCCCTCTCCCGCATCCCGCTATCCTCGCCATGCCTCCACCAACACGTCTTGCCCCCGCCCCAGGCAACGGGCGTGGCTACGCATCACCCTAGTCACTGCCCTCGCCGCCGCCATTGGCGCCTACATGCGTTCCCGGCAAGACTCGTCCGCCGCCGCCGCCGCCACCACCCTGAACCCCTCCACGTTCACAGAGTACGAGCTCGTCTCCAAAACCCCCGTCTCCTCGACAAGCAGCCTCTTCACCCTACGCCCCGTGAAGAGCGGGGCCAGCAGCGCCGTGCACAGAGAGGCCTGGCAGCGGGGCCTGTGGAGCGTGCAGTTCAAACAGCCGCAGCTGCAGATCGGGAGAGATTACACTCCCTTGCCACCCACCTTTGCTCAGTCGGAGGAGTCGGAGGAGTCGGAGGAGTCGGATGGCGAAACGGCCGGCGACAGTGCCCTGCGCTTTCTGATTCGCAGAGACCCGCTCGGAGAGGTGTCCGGATATCTGCACAACCTGCCTACGGGCGCGCGAGTCGATGTCCGCGGCCCGCGGCTGGAGTATGCCCTGCCGGCTGACGTCGAGGAGATACTGTTCATTGCGGGCGGGACGGGGATTGCGCCGGGCCTTCAGGCTGCGTATGCCCTGTTTCGGGCAAACGGACGACCCGGGGGGGTCGGCCGGCGAGGATGCATATCTTGTGGGCCAATCGACGGAGGGAGGATTGTCTGGGTGGCGTCGGCGATAGCAGTTCTGCCCGGTCAGCTCCTGGGTCGTCGAGCCCGTGGTGGAGGCGGATTTTCAGCAGCAGCAGCAGCAGCAGCAGTAGGCCTGTCGCCGCCGAAGATGCTGTGCCTGGGGGACGGGACCATGCAGAGAGCAGCAGTGCCAGGGAAAACATTACGGTGCGACATCTAGAAGAGCTCAAGGCGAAGCACCCTGGCCTGCTTACGGTGGATTACTTCGTGGATGAAGAGGGGTCTTGGATTGGCAAGGAGTCGATCTTGGATGTTACAAATGCGGGAAAAGTTGCTGAAGAAGCCTCGCGGACGGAAACGAGTGCTCCGCGGGGGAAGCGCGTCATCCTCATATCCGGCCCCGACGGGTTTATAAGCTACCTGGCTGGTCCGAAGGTGTGGAGCGGCGGACAAGAGTTGCAGGGCCCGCTGCGGGGTATTATACGCCAGCTGGACCTGAAGGATTGGTCTGTATGGAAGCTGTGAGAATAGCCAGCAGAGAGAGGAGAGAGGAGAGAGGAGAGAGGAGAGAGGAGAGAGTCTTGGGGATTTCGACTCTCGGAACCTCTTTCTCTATTTCTATTTCTGTCTTCGTATCTAGTTGCTTGTCGCATAGCATTGGGTCTGGTTGAATCTTCCTCCAAGATCTGCCACTATCTTCATTTTTAATTCCCAATGCGTTGTGCATCTAACATGGCTTCTGTTATGTTAAAGGGAAAAAAAAAAAAAAAAAAAAAAAACCCCTATAATCCTATCTCAAGCGGGCGTATTCCCACTCTTTCAGCCACCCTGTCAGCCACCTAGTCTGAACACACACATCCCTCACCCCCGCCCATTCGCATAATCCTCCAGATAACGCACCAACTTCTCCACATTCTCAACGGGCACCGCATTGTAATTGCTAATCCGTATCCCACCCACGCTCCGATGCCCCTTCAACCCCTGGAGCAGCTTCCTCTCCGCCCCAGCCAGAAACCCCTTCTCCTTCTCCGCATCACCGCCAGAGACACGGAAGCAAATATTCATCCGACTTCGCACGTTCCGCTGCGGCACGATACCATATATCTGCGGGTATTTATCCAGCGCTCCGTACAAGAGCGCCGCCTTGTGGTTCGCAACCTCCTCCTGTCCGCCCACTTTCTGGTCTCCATACGTCTTTACCAGATGGGCCATGACCTCGCCGGCGATCCAGAGGTTGAAGATGGGCAGGGTGTTATAGAGGGAGTTGTTCTTGGCGATGGCGCCGTAGTCCAGCACTGTGGGGCCGGGCAGGCTGCCGACTTCGAGTCTGCGGAGGAGGTCTGGGGATGGGGTTGCCGTTTGGGGGGGGAGGAGGGACTTGCGGATGATGACAAGCGTGATTCCGGCGATGCCCACGTTCTTCTGGGCTCCGGCCTGTAGGTATTATGGATTTGATAGATTAGCGTATGTGATGTAGTGAGCCTAGATAAAGCAATGGTTAGTGTGACACTCACGAAGATCACCGCAAACTTCCGCACGTCAATCGTCCTGCTTAGGAAGTTCGAACTCATGTCCGCGACAACAAGCCTCTCATCCTCCTCCCCGTCCCGCGCTTCCAGCACCGCCGGAAACCCAGGAAACTCAACCCCATCCACCGTCTCATTGTCGCAATAGTAGACAAAAGCCGGCGCGCTGCCCTTCCCGCCCTCCCTCCTCGTCTTCGTGAGCCTCCACTCCTTCTCGTCCGGAATAGTCCCGAACTTCCCGCCGTTCTCCTGCCTCGCATCAGCCGCCACATTGACAAACCGCTCCCCACACAATCTCTTCGCCTCCTGCATGGCCTTCAGCGACCACGAGCCCGTAACCAGATAATCCATCTTAAGGTCCTCCCGCACCATCCTCTTCAGCTCCCTCTCCACCTCCGCCTCATCCACATCCTTCCCCTCAGCGGCAGCAGCAGCGGCAGCAGCAGCAGCAATCCCCCTCCTCTTCCTCTCGACCCACACACCCACTAAGTGATACACAACGGCACTAAACTGCCCACACCCGCCTCCCTGCATGAACAAGATCTCATACTCGTCCTCAGGAATGTCAAGCAGCGTTATTAGATTCGCCTTGGTGTCCGCGAGGATTTGGTTAGCCGTGGGAGAGCGGTGGGAGATTTCGGCCAGTCCCAGCCCGCTGTCCCGGTAGTTTGTCAGGACTGCTGCGGCGGACTCGATGACGGGGGTGGGGAGCGGGGCGGGGCCGGCGCCGAAGTACGAGACGGAGCTGCGGGGTGGCATGGTTTGTTGTGTATCTGTGTATCTTTCTCTTCCTATCTTTTTTTCTCCTTTCTTCTTTTTCTATATTGCTGTATCTATATGCTTTTGTTTCGTCTTTCTTGAGCGGTTGTTGAGGGGGCTGCAGAGATGTAGATATATAGGGTGGTCAATGGCGGATTCTAGTGCGAGAGTGGTTCCTCCTGCTGCTATGAAGGTCCTCTTTCCCTACGGCTATGAAGGTCCCCAATATATCAACCTGTCTTTTAGACTGGCTGGGTGGTATCGATGGTGACCTCTGGTCTCGAAAAGATACCAATGTCGAGAGCGGGTGGAGCTTTTTCTAAGGTTTATGAATTGGTTCTGTTGGGCGGGGTTCCACCTATTTAGTAACTATTAACTATATGAAATGATCTTAATGAACTCAAAGTGTTCTTCTGCTAGAAGTCACCAAAGCCAGCTGCATTGAGGCACACATTGGCAGCTGAAGACTGAAGACTGAGGATGGAATTGTATTTGATGTGTATGGGAAGCAGACTGTATACCTCAAAACTTTGTACAACTGTTCTGTTTCTTCCTCCATCGGATTTTTGTCGAACTTGTTTTGAACCAAACTGCCATAGTCACGTGCCAACTACATGTTTGCTTCGATTAACTAGTTAGTTAATGCATGATGACAACATTTTTCGCCGCGATGAGCCAAAACAACAGCAACATTGCTATCACCAAGGCTCCTCTTCACTCTAAAAAGAAGAGAGCCCGCGCAATCTCCTCTGCTCCGCTAAAACCCCCGGATGACCCCCCCCAGCCCCAAAACACCATGTCCCAGGACGTGTCGGACACTACAACAGCCACCACAGCTCAACTACATCAAATCAATATCAACTTCAATCCCCGCCCGGCCCTCTCACCAGGAGGAGAATCCATCAAGAATGTGACTGACTGCACTCAAGCAGTCCTGCTAACCATGAAGAACTCCTCTTCCACAGTGAATTATAAGCTCAATGCTCTGCTGAGTCATGCCAACAACTCCTCCTCTGCAGAGCTAGCTGCAGTGCTTGAGCTATGCAATAAGCTATCTGCAGTACTGGACCTGATACTCTGCACTTATGAGAACTCTCTACCACGCCAGACTGCTGTACTAAGGCAAGCCATGGGACATGGCATAGCCAAAGCCATTAAAGGCCTCACCACTGAATCAAAGCCTACATTGATGTATGCTACTGCCGTGACAGCTAAGGCAATCCCCTCAAACAATCCCCTCCAGGCTGTTCCAGCAACAGGACAACCTCACAAGAAGCAGGTACAGCAGGCCAACCGCCCCCTGCACCAAGGACAGGAAGACAAACAAGTCATGATTAAGCTACCTGCAGCACATGCTGCTCATGACCTAGACCCCCAAGCTATTTGTGAACAAGTACGCGCCATGATCCCTGATCCAACCTGGATCACTGATGTATGGCACTGCCCATCAGGAATCACTGTGGCTGCCCCCTCCCCAGTGAAGGCAGCCTTCATTCTTGAACATGCAGATAAGCTGAAAGCTGCTGTAGGTGACTGTCTTATTGAGCAACAGAAATTCTGGACCATCTTTGTAGTCAGTCCAATCAAGAAGTTGACACACAGCTTCAAAGGACAGAATATCACTCTGATTCCAGTGTCAGAAGAGATGCTTCTTTCTGAGATTTGAGGTGCTGCCCACCAGGCTCCAATCATCTGTTGTCACTGGACAAAGAAGTCCATGGACCCCAATCTGCATGAAGGGTACACCTGGGTTGGAGTATGAACCTCTGGAGCACATCTCTTTCCAAACAAACTCCACCTTTTCAGTCGCCCGGTGATGGTTAACAAAATCAAGAAATTGTCAAAGATCTCAATTTGCACAAGATGTCATGGCTTCCACACAGAAAGAAACTGTGTGTGATCTCTATGTTGTGAGAAGTGCAGCAGTCCTGCACACTCAGATGAATGTCAAACACCAGCTCACTGCTGCAACTGCCTTGGCCCCCATTCCACTCTCAGCACTGACTGTCCAGCAAGGCCCAAAATAGTCTCTGGACATATAGAACACATCTCCTGCTGTCAGCTACACTCAATACACAAAGCTGGCAGAAGAGCATTCATCTCAGCTCATCAAACTTCAGTGGAGAAGAGCAATCCAGAGCTAAACTCTAGAGACTCCACCTCATCCCCTCTCTCAGCTCCGCTGACACCAGTCACTAGCTCCCAGAGCAATCAGACAGACTCAATGATCTGCTCTCAAACAGGCACCAAGATCACATCAAGTCTGAACCTTCACTAATGAAGAGCAGTCACAGCCCTCCTCACAAATCTACACTCACTGTATATCAAGCCAATGTAGGAAGACAGTCAAGCTCTCACAACATCACTCTCTCACTAGCAGACAAAAGAGCCTGCAACATTGTGGCCATTCAGGAACTCTGAATAGCTACAGACCTCTCCACCCACCTCTTCAAAAGCCATCCCTCATACAAACACTTCACCCTGCTCTCCTTCAACTGGACCAAGAGGCCCAGAGTACTGCTCTATGTCAGAAATGGAAGGGCCCTTGCACCAACTCAATCTATAGCAGATATCTCAAGGGATGTTGTCTGTGTCTCAGTTAAGATCTCTAACTCCAAAAGGACTAATATCTACAACATATACAACACCCCATCTGGTGCCACAGATGCAGGTCAAGGCCTTCAAGACCTCCTCTCTCTTACACACATCACAGAGACCATCCCCTGGATGGCATTAGGAGACTTTAATATTAGACACACAGCATGGGACTCTACAACTAATAGACATTCTCAAGCAGGAGAGAATCTGTATAACTGAGCAATCTCTCTTGAACTCCAGCTTCTCAACCCAGCTGAATCCCCTACACATAGACAAGGAGGCACACTTGATCTTGTCTTCTGTGCTGCCAACTCAGCTATCTGTCATATTGCTCCTGAACTGCACTGCATCTCAGATCATGAAACTCTTATCACAACAGTTTAATTATCACAGACTCAGACTCAATTGATTAAGGAGAAGAAGCTTAGCCTCACAATCTGTGATGCTGATTGCTTCTTGCAACTACTCACTCTCTTCTCCTCACTGGTCTATGAGAACATGAATGAGAAAGCAGTGGACATTGTGAAATCTCTTCAACTGGCTCTACAAGGCTTCTGCTCTCTCACCCCAGGACTCAAGAGTCATCATGCCCCATGGTGGACCCCAGCAGTCAAGATAGTCAGAAGAGTATATCATGCAGCATGTAGACACAGCCCTTGTCAATCAGAACAAGTGGCATTCCAGGCAGAAATTAGAAAAGCTAAGAGAGCATGGAATCACCAGCAAATTAAGAAGGCTTCCTTCTTATCAGATGTCTACAAGATTGTCAAATGGCATAAATACCAACCTCAAGACCCCACTCCTTCTTTATGACATCCCAATGGACACCTAGAACAATCTTGTGCTGGCAAATCTTCTCTACTGCATGAGACACTTCTGGCCAGACATCTTGACATGGAAGATATCCCAGAGCATACATCAACAATTCCTTGCAGAGAGATACCCTGGATGCCTCTTACAGAGCAGGAAGTCTACAGAGCCACCTGCCAGACACTTAGCACATCTCCTGGCCTGGATGGCATTACAGCCAAGGTTCTTCAAAAGGCATGGCCAGTGATAGGCAATTGAATTGTTCTACTCTTTCAACACTGTATAGATCAAGGAATCCACCCCCAGAGCTTCAAGAAGGCTGAGGTGGTGATTATTTCAAAGTCAGGGAAAAGAGATTACTCTCTACCAAAGTCTTACCACTCAATCACACTGCTATTCTGCCTCAGCAAAGGGCTGGAGCATCTGATAGCTAGATGAATGTCTCATCTCACTCTCCATCATCACATTCTAGCAGAAGATCAGTGTAGTGCTGTTCAACAGAGGTCTGCAGTAGACCTCACCACTGCACTAGCCTGTGATGTACAAGGGGCATGGGACAAACACCTTCTGGCCAGCATGATCACCCTAGATGTCAAAGAGGCCTTCAACAGAGTCCTTCAAGACTGGCTTCTAAGATGTCTACAGGAACAGAGCTGACTGGCAGTTCTGATAAAGTGGGTAGCATCTTTCCTCAATCAATGACTAGCTTTGATTCAACTAGACAGCATTCAATCAAAGGTGTTTCAGATTCTCTGTGACCTTTCACAGGGATCCCCCATCTCATCAATTCTCTTTCTGCTCTATGTAGAACCTCTCCTCCAGCTTATCAAAGGCCAGTTTGAGTACGCAGATGACATTGCAATCCTGGAGACTGGAAGCTCTCTTGAGTGGGTAGGAAGTCAGCTTCAGAATTCTCTCAATCACATCCTGGAATGAGGTATTGACAATGGAATCTCATTTGACCCAGCCAAGACAGAGCTTCAATACTTTCATAAAAAGATCAAGTACTCAGAGCCCTTCATCTCCTTTAATGAACAGACAATTTCCCTCAATAACTACACCAGATGGCTAGGGGTTTTCTTTGACAGAAAGTTACTCTTCAGAGAACATATTCACCTTGTGTGCACTTGAGCCAGAATTGTTACAGAACATGTTAAATCACTAAATGAAGCCTCATTCAGAAATCAAACACATTTGCTCAGACAAGCAACTCAAAGCTGTGCCTTCAGCACTCTGTTTTATGAAGCTGAGACCTGGTTCTTGAAGCAAACCTCTCAGACAGCCATTGACAAGATTCAGATAGCCTTCAACAACACTGCTTGAGCCATTCTACCTGTCTTTGCCACAACACCTACCCCTGTTCTCCTATGTGAATCAAGCTGGGGCCCAGCCAAAGCCTGGCTAGAAAGAATACATGACTGACTAGCTGTTCACGTAGCTGCAGCTGACCTGTCACATCCCCTACACCGAAGATGGTACACCTCATGTTTTAAATGGATTAGATGAAACATTAAAACAACAGCCATCACACCCAGCTCAGGGTCCTTGCCTCCTTGGGACAATCCTGGCATATCAAATAGAGAGCAAAAGGCACTAGAAATTGAGGCTGTGGGACAAGCTGCAGGACCAGCAGCTTTCCAAAACTGACTTCAGAAAGCTGTATCCCCCCTCAATCTCATCACATATACTGATGGCTCCAAAGACAGCCAAGGAGTTTCAGACAGAGGCTACTGTCTATACTGAGGAACAAATCAATCTCTGGAGCTTGGTAAGCTGCCTCTGGGCTGCACTGCTGAGGTCTTTGATGCTGAAGTGCTTGCAGCAGTTGCCAGTCTCAAGGCAGTGCTACAGAACCCCTTCTCTATGTTCACACAGCACATTATAGTGACTCTAGACAATGAAGAGGCTGCAATAAGACTCCACACAGACACACTCACATGAACATCTTTTCTCACCTTTGCTAAGTTCAATGAACTCTGCAGGTCCTGGACAAAACAGAGCCCAGGTCCAGCCAGCCTGAGATGGGTCTATGTTTGATGGTGCCCCGGCCACACTGGGATTCCAGGCAATGATGCTGCAGATGCTGCAGCCAAGTCAGCCTGCACAATGAAATGCACTCACTGCACTCTGACCCTGGCATGAGTCAAATTCTATGCTAAAGAACACTTCAATGCCTCACTGCAACAATACTGGAGCTCCAATAGCACATCATGATACAAGGACCTCAATATCCCAATGTCAAAAGGACCCTCCTCTGAGCTCACTCTCCCCTGAAGGAACCTAGGCCACTTGCTGGCAGCTAGAACAGGCCACAGTGACTTTGCAGCCTATCATCACAGATGGGCACATGACAACACACTCCTCACCTGCTCTTGCAGCTGAGATAAGACCCCTGAGCACTTCTTCTTTTGCTGGAAAGGCTGGAACATTGAATGAATTAAAACCTCTGAAGCATGCTGAGGATCAAAGAAAGCAATTGACTGGCTTCTCAGCACAGTAAGAGAAGCTACAACCTTCTCTACCTGATGCACTAATACCTGCTTCTTCATTGACATCCAACACCACTACTAGAACCTGTTCAACATCTGACTTCTCCCTCCCTCTCTCTCTTTTCTATGCTTCTTATATACATTTCTCATCACCCCTACACACCACCCTAGAAGCTCTTGGCTTCCTCAGTCCCATAATCTTTGGCTACTACGCCATTCAGAACCTCCAGGACAGGGGCTACTCTGTACATAGACTCTCAAGAGGGCTTCAGCCGACTAGACATGTCAGGCAGCAGACTAGCTGCTGCACTGGCACGTCTGATACCCTTAGAGAGGTGCTGTGGCCGCGACAGCAGACTATTCTTAGTCAGCTGATCACGTGCCTCCAGGTGTTAAATAAGTAATAATAATAATAATAATGCATGATGACACAGTTTTGCTGCAATGAGTCAAAACAACAGCAACATTGCTATCACCAAGGCTCCTCTTTGCTCTAAAAAGAAGAGAGTCTGCACAATCTCCTCTGCTCTGCTAAAACCCCCAGATGACCCCCCCCAGCCTCAAAACACCATGTCCCAGAATGTGTTGGACACTACAACAGCCACCACAGCTCAACTACATCAAATCAATATCAACTTCAATCCCCACCCAGCCCTCTCACCAGGAGGAGAATTCATTGAGAATGTGACTGACTGCACTCAAGCAGTCTCACTAACTGTGAAGAACTTCTCTTCCACAGTGAATTATAAGCTCAATGCTCTGCTGAGTCATGTCAACAACTTCTTCTCTGCAGAGCTAGCTGCAGTGCTGGAGCTATGCAATAAGCTATCTGCAGTACTGAATCTGATACTCTGCACTTATGAGAACTCTCTATCACACCAGACTGCTGTACTAAGGCAAGTCATGAGACACAGCATAGTCAAAGTCATTAAAGACCTCACCACTGAATCAAAGCCTATGTTGACATATGCTACTGCTGCAACAGCTAAGGCAATCCCCTCAAACAATCCCCTCCAGATCATTCCAGCAACAGGACAACCTCACAAGAAGCAGGTACAGTGGGCCAACCACCCTCTGCACCAAGGACAGAAAGACAAACAAGTCATGATTAGACTATCTGCAGCACATGCTGCTCATGATCTAGACCCCCAAGCTATTCATGAACAAGTACATGCCATGATCTCTGATCCAACCTGGATCACTGATGTATGACACTGCTCATCAGAAATCACTGTGGCTGTCCCCTCCCCAGCAAAGACAGCCTTCATTCTTGAACATGCAGATAAGCTGAAAGCTGCTGTAGATGACTGTCTTATTAAGCAACAGAAATTCTGAATCATCTTTGTAGTCAGTTCAATCAAGAAGTCAACACACAGCTTTGAAGGACAGAATATCACTCTGATTTCAGTGTCAGAAAAGATGCTTCTTTCTGAGATTTGAAATGCTGTCCACCAGACTTCAATCACTCATTGTCACTGGACAAAGAAGTCCATGGACCTCAATCTGCATGAAGAGTACACCTGAGTTGAAGTATGAACCTCTGGAGCACATCTCTTTTCAAACAAACTCTGTCTTTTCAGTCACCCAGTGATGATTAACAAAATCAAGAAATTGTCAAAGATCTCAATTTGCACAAGATGTCACAGCTTTCACACAGAAAGAAACTGTGCACAATCTCTATGTTGCAAGAAGTGCAGCAGTCCCACACACTCAGACAGATGTCAAACATCAGCTCACTGCTGCAACTGTCTTGACCTTCATTTCACTCTCAGCACTGACTGTCCAGCAAGGCCCAAAATAGTCTCTGAATGTATAGAACACATCTTCTGCTGTCAGCTACACTCAATACATGAAGCTGGCAGAAGAGCATTCATCTCAGCTCATCAAACTTCAGTGAAGAAGAGCAATTCAGAGCTAAACTCTAGAGACTTCATCTCATCCCCTCTCTCAGCTCTGCTGACACCAGTCACTAGCTCTCAGAGCAACCAGACAGACTCAATGACCTGCTCTCAAACAGACATCAAGATCACATCAAGTCTGAACCTTCACTAATGAAGAGCAGTCACAGTCCTTCTCACAAATCTACACTCACTGTATATTAAATCAATGTAGAAAGACAGTCAAGCTCTCACAACATCACTCTCTCACTAGCAGATGAAAGAGTCTGTGACATTATGACCATTCAGAAACTCTGAATAGCTACAGATCTCTTCACCTGCCTCTTCAAAAGCCATCTCTCATACAAACACTTCACCTCACTCTTCTTCAACTGGATCAAGAGGCCCAGAGTACTGCTCTATGTCAGAAATGAAAGAGCCCTTGCACCAACTCAATCTATAGCAGATATCTCAAGAAATGTTGTCTTTGTCTCAGTTAAGATCTCTAACTTCAAAAGAGCTAATATCTACAACATATACAATGTCTCATCTGATGTCACAGATGCAGATCAAGGTCTTCAAGACCTTCTCTCTCTTACACACACCACAGAGACCATCCTCTGAATGGCATTAGAAGACTTTAATATTAGACACACAGCATGAGACTCTACAACTGATAGACATTCTCAAGCAGAAGAGAATCTGTATAACTGAGCAATCTCTCTTGAACTTCAGCTTCTCAACTCAGATGAATCCTCTACACATAGACAAGAAGGCACACTTGATCTTGTCTTCTGTGCTGCCAACTCAGCTATCTATCATATTGCTTCTGAACTGCACTGCATCTCAGATCATGAAACTCTTATCACAACAGTTCAATTATCACAGACTCAGACTCAATTGATTAAGAAGAAGAAGCTTAGCCTCACAATCTGTGATGCTGATTGCTTCTTGCAACTACTCACTCTCTTCTCCTCACTGATCTATGAGAACATGAATGAGAAAGCAGTGAACATTGTGAAATCTCTTCAACTGACTCTACAAGACTCCTGCTCTCTCACCTCAGAACTCAAAAGTCATCATGCCTCATGGTGGACCCCAGCAGTCAAGATAGCCAGAAGAGTATATCATGCAGCATGTAGACACAGCTCTTGTCAATCAGAACAAATGACATTTCAGACAGAAATTAGAAAAGCTAAGAGAGCATGGAATCACCAGCAAATTGAGAAGGCTTTCTTCTTATCAGATATCTACAAGATTGTCAAATGGCATAAATACCAATCTCAAGACCTCACTTCTCCTTTACAACATCTCAATGAACATCTAGAACAATCTTGTGCTGGCAAATCTTCTCTACTGTGTGAGACACTTCTGACCAGACATCTTGACACAGAAGATATCCCAGAGCATACATCAACAATTTCATGCAGAGAGATATTCTGAATGCTTCTTACAGAGTAGAAAGTCTACAGAGTCATCTGCCAGACACTTAGCACATCTTCTGACCTGGATGACATTACAGCCAAGGTTTTTCAAAAGACATGGCCAGTGATAGGCAATCAAATTGTTCTACTCTTTCAACACTGTATAGATCAAGGAATCCACCCCCAGAGCTTCAAGAAGACTGAGATGGTGATTATTTCAAAGTCAGAGAAAAGAGATTACTCTCTATCAAAGTCTTATCACTCAATTGCACTGCTATTCTGCCTCAGCAAAGGGCTGAAGTGTCTGATAGCTAGATGAATGTCTCATCTCACTCTTCATCATCACATTCTAGCAGAAGATCAGTGTAGTGCTGTTCAACAGAGATCTGCAGTAGACCTCACCACTGCACTAGCCTGTGATGTACAAGGGGCATGAGACAAACACCTTCTGACTGGCATGATCATTCTAGATGTCAAAGAGACCTTCAATGGAGTCCTTCAAGACCAGCTTCTAAGATGTCTACAGGAATAGGGCTGGCTGGCAGTTCTGATAAAGTGAGTAGTGTCTTTCCTCAATCAATGACTAGCTTTGATTCAACTAGATGATGTTCAATTGAAGGTGTTTCAGATTCTCTGTGGTCTTCCACAGAGATTCTCTGTCTCATCAATTCTCTTTCTGCTCTACATAGAACCCCTCCTCCAGCTTATCAAAGACTGGTTTGAGTACACAGATGACATTGCAATTCTGAAGACTGAAAGCTTTCTTGAGCAGATAGAAAGTCAGCTTCAGAATTCTCTCAATCACACCCTGGAATGAGGTATTGACAATGAAATCTCATTTGACCCAGCCAAGACAGAGCTTCAATACTTTCATAAAAAGATCAAGTACTCAGAGCCCTCCATCTTCTTTAATGAACAGACAATTTCTCCCAATAACTACATCAGATGACTAGAAGTTTTCTTTGACAGAAAGTTACTCTTCAGAGAACATATTCACCTTGTATGCACTTGAGTCAGAATTGTTACAGAACATGTTAAATCACTAAATGAAGTCTCATTCAGAAATCAAACACATTTGCTCAGACAAGCAACTCAAAGCTGTGCCTTCAGCACTCTGTTTTATGGAGCTGAGACCTGGTTCTTGAAGTGAACCTCTCAGACAGTCATTGACAAGATTCAGATAGCCTTCAACAACACTGCTCAAGTCATTCTATCTGTCTTTGCCACAATGTCTACCTCTGTTCTCCTACACAAATCAAGCTGGGGCCCAGTCAAAGCCTGGCTAGAAAGAATACATGATCAACTAGCCATTCACATAGCTGCAGCTGACCTGTCACATCCTCTACACTGAAGATGATACATCTCACATTTTAAATGAATTAGACAAAACATTAAAATGACAGTCATCACATCTGGCTCAGAGTTCTTGCCTCCTTGGGACAATTCTGGCATATCAAATAGAGAGCAAAAGACACTAGAAATTGAGACTGTGGGACAAGCTGCAGGATCAGCAGCTTTTCAAAACTGACTTCAGAAAGCTGTATCCCCTCTCAATCTCATCACATATACTGATGGCTTCAAAGACAGTCAAGGAGTTTCAGACAGAGGCTACTGTCTATATCAAGGAACAAATCAATCTCTGAAGCTTGGTAAGCTGCCTCTGGGCTGCACTGCTGAGGTCTTTGATGCTGAAGTGCTTGCAGCAGTTGCTGGTCTTGAGACAGCACTACAGAATCCCTTCTCTATGTTCACACAGCACATTATAGTGGCTCTAGACAATGAAGAGGCTGCAATAAGACTCCACACAGACACACTCACATGAACATCTTTTCTCATCTTTGCTAAGTTCAATGAACTCTGCAGGTCCTGGACAAAACAGAGCCCAGGTCCAGCCAGTCTGAGACAGGTCTATGTTCAATGATGCTCCAGCCATGCTGGGATTCCAGGCAATGATGCTGCAGATGCTGCAGCCAAGTCAGCCTGCACAATGAAATGCACTCACCACACTCTGACCCTGGCACAGGCCAAATTCTATGCTAAAGAACACTTCAATGCCTCACTGCAACAATACTGGAGCTCCAATAGCACATCACAATACAAGGACCTCAATATCTCAATGTCAAAAGAATCCTCCTCTGAGCTCACTCTTCTCTGAAGGAACCTAGGCCACTTGCTGGCAGCTAGAACAGATCACAGTGACTTTGCAGCCTATCATCACAGATGAGCACATGATGATGCACTCCTCACCTGCTCTTGCAGCTGAGATAAGACCCTCAAGCACTTCTTCTTTTGCTGGAAAGGCCAGAACATTGAATGAATTAAAACCTCTGAAGCATGCTGAGGATCAAAGGAAGCAATTGACTGGCTTCTCAGCACAGTAAGAGAAGCTATGACCTTCTCTATCTGATGCACTAATACCTGCTTCTTCATTGACATCCAACACTGCTACTAGAACCTGTTCAACATTCAACTTCTCCCTCCCCCTCTCTCTTTCCTATGCTTCTTATATACATTTCTCATCACCCCTACACATCACCCTAGAAGCCCTTGGCTTCCTCAGTCCTGTAATCTTCAGCTACTACGCCATTCAGAACCTCCAGGACAGGGGCTACTCTGTACATAGACTCTCAAGAGGGCTTCGGCCGACTAGACATGTCAGGCAGCAGACTAGCTGCTGCGCTGGCACGCCTGATACCCTTAGGGAGGTGCTGTGGCCGCGACAGCAGACTATTCTTAGTCAGCTGATCACGTGCCTCCAGGCGTTAAATAAGTAATAATAATAATAATAATGCATGATGACTACTGCATGACTCATACACATCACATGATCTCCCTTTCTGTTGTTGCAAACAACTTCTTATGTAATCCCGCGCTTCTCATTCCGCTTGCGGCGAAAATAAAAAATTTGTCCGTTGGGGGGTATCCAAAAGTTGACCCGGAACAAAACGAACGACGAACGCCGCCGACGAGGAGAGTTAGACCCCTCTTTTGATGTTTTAGGCGCAGTGCGAGGGGATATCATATCAGTATCTGCCATCATGATTGTACATCTACCGATTTCACCCTTTCAATTGAAATTATGCTAATCACCCATTTTTTTGCAGACTCGATCTTGGGGGGCCGCCGCCGCATACCGGCCTCGGTTGCTCCCGCGGCGCCAGTTATCAATCCCATCATGCTACCGTCCATTCTCTGCCTCCAGGTGGACCCTCTCCCCAGACGTCTACCACGCACAGCGTGAGGACCCTGCAGCCTCAGCCATTCTCTCATCCATCGAATCCTCCACGGCCGCAGCCCCTGTGCCCCAGACACTGGTCGAGAAGATCGTCCAACGGTACGCCGTGGGTCTGCCGCCGGGCAAGTATGTGCGGTCCGGTGACTACGTTACCATCTCCCCCTACAAATGCATGACGCATGACAACTCGTGGCCCGTCGCGCTGAAGTTCATGTCCATCGGTGCATCCAAGTTGCAGGATCCCAAGCAGGTCGTCATGACCCTGGACCATGACGTGCAGAATAAATCCGAGAAGAATCTGCACAAGTATCGGCAGATTGAGCAGTTCGCCAAGACTCATGAGGTCGATTTTTATCCCGCCGGCAGGGGCATTGGGCATCAGATCATGGTTGAGGAAGGGTACGCTTGGCCAGGAACTCTTGTCGTGGCGTCTGACAGCCACTCGAACATGTATGGGGGTGTGGGATGTCTGGGTACCCCAGTTGTGAGGACAGACGCTGCCAGCATCTGGGCAACGGGGAAGACATGGTGGCAGATCCCCCCCGTCGCAAAAGTTACCTTCACAGGTGTCCTGCCCAGGGGCGTGACGGGGAAGGACGTCATCGTCGCTCTCTGCGGTCTTTTCGACAAAGACGACGTGCTCAACCACGCCATCGAATTTGCAGGATCAGAGGCAACCTTGAGAAGTCTAGCGATAGAAGACAGACTTACCATCGCTAACATGACGACGGAATGGGGTGCTCTGGCCGGTCTTTTCCCCGTCGACAGCGTCTTGAAAGGTTGGCTGAGATCGAAAGCCACAACCGCTGCCATGTGGGGCTCGTCTGTCGATGGACTCCCGAGTTCTGCAAATACCCGCTTCACCCACCCACTGCTCGATAAGATGTTTGAACAGCCCATGGCCGCAGACAAGGGAGCCCAATACGCCAAAGAACTCTATCTGGATCTCTCCACCCTACCCCCTTACGTCTCAGGTCCCAATTCCGTAAAAGTCGCTCGCCCGCTGAATGAGCTGGAAGCGCAGGATATCAAGGTTAACAAAGCCTATCTCGTCTCGTGCACTAACTCCAGAGCATCTGACCTCGCCGCTGCCGCCAAGGTCTTCAAGGAAGCCGCTGCAAAGAACGACGGCAGCATTCCGAAATTGGCAGATGGCGTCAAATTCTACATCGCAGCCGCTTCCATCCCTGAACAAAAAGCTGCAGAGGAAGCAGGCGACTGGCAAACGCTTATCGAAGCAGGAGCAGAACCACTCCCAGCCGGGTGTGGACCTTGCATTGGTCTTGGGACCGGCCTCCTGGAACCAGGTGAAGTCGGCATCAGCGCCACCAATCGCAACTTCAAGGGACGGATGGGAAGCACAGATGCTAAGGCGTACCTTGCCAGCCCTGAAGTGGTAGCCGCCAGTGCGCTGAGCGGCAAAATCAGTGGACCGGGCTGGTACGAGAAGCCGGAGAGTTGGACGGGTGTCGTCCGCGGCGAGGGCGACGGTATCAAGGAAGAGGACCGGATGCTCACGGCTGAAGAGGCCATCGAGAAAGTCATCAACCAGCTTGACAACATGGTCGAAGACGCCGAGAAGATTTTCGGGAACGCGTCCTCTTCCTCCTCGACCTCAGCCACCGCATCCCCACAACCACAACAATCAAAAGACTCGTCGGACAACTGCGCCTCCCTCACTGAAGTCTATCCGGGCTTCCCCTCCCGCGTCTCCGGCGAGATAATCTTCTGTGACGCCGACAACATAAACACCGACGGCATCTACCCAGGCAAATACACCTACCAAGACAACGTATCCCGCACCCAAATGGCCGCCGTCTGCATGTCCAACTACGACGCCTCCTTCTCCACCCTCGCGCGCCCCGGCGACATCCTAGCGACAGGCTTTAATTTTGGCTGCGGCAGCTCTCGCGAGCAGGCCGCCACCGCCATCCTGGCCAAGGACATCCCGCTCGTCGTCGCGGGCAGCTTTGGCAACATCTTCTCGCGGAATAGCATCAACAACGCACTTATGGGGCTGGAGGTGCCTCGGTTGGTGTCGCGGTTGAGAGAGGTGTTTGGGGGCCAGGGGAAGCTGACGCAGAGGACTGGGTGGAAGTTGACGTGGGATGTTAGGAGGAGCTTGATCGAGGTGCAGGAAGGGGAGGGGGGCCCGAAGTGGACGCATCGGGTCGGTGAGTTGCCGCCTAATGTGCAGGAGATCATTGCGCGGGGTGGGTTGGAGAAGTGGGTTAAGAATGCGATTGCGGAGTTGTAGGACTTTGGTGTTGGGTTGTTGTGTGTTTTGCTTGTTTCTTGTTTTACGCTCTGCGGGCTTTTCTCGTCTGCGAATATTTCTTCCGCGATACCATGGGCTCCTCGTCGTCTTTCTCTGTTTGTCTTTACATTTCCATCTTACATATATCGTTTCGGGTTTGGTTATCATCATGTCTTACATCACTAGACTTGGTTCTTTTTTCCAGGTATCTTCCATTGGATTTAAAACACGGACGACGGGTTGTTTTTTTTCATGTTTTTCCCCCCCAACCATGTACGAAATGAAAGTCTGTGTCCAGCCCTCTATATGAAGGCATACATGAATTCTGAGAACGTTATTTATCATTTCTATTTTGCTGAACCATCTACATAACTAATATTACAGCGGTTTTCCACAAAGACAGAACGAGATGCCATTCTAAACAGCCACTTGCAGTTTTTATCTTCCCCTTCTACCCCTGAACCTTGAACTAATACACCGGTTTCCGCCAGCCTGCCGAATGTTACTAACGGGGTTCTGTTCAGCCCAATCCGTGGATCAGCGGATCATTATCGCCTCATATGCACAACTATGGATAACTGCGCTCTCTCACGCAGCGCCACGGGTTGGACAGAGGTAGAGGTTCAGGAGGTTTCAATCCTGGCGACCGAGTTGCGGCCCATCAAACTCAAACTCCTCGCGGGAGAAAAGCCCACCCTAAGCGCGCCTCAGAAGAGAGAAGGTTGGTTCAGATGCTTATTTTACGCTAATTACTGAAGACGGGCTGAGTTTCGGGATATCCGCGACCCAAGGTTCTCCTCCCGAACTCAACTAACTAGTTACGACAGAGAGGAGAAGTTGAAGACTAATTCCAATGGACCAGCCAACGTATCCGCAGTCCCGTCACGTCTGCGATAGCACCCCCCGCGATCTATACCTATCTCCTGACATACGATGGATGGGTGGAGCATACCGGGCACGAGCATCACTGGTGCAAGGCCTGTAGTTAGTTAACTGGTTCGCGGAGACTGAGAACTCTCTCTTAGAGAGCATAAGATTGATGAACATTTCAGGTGCGGAGTGTGTGGTCAACACTTCCGACACGATAATGGCCAACAGGATGGCAAGAAACGATATAAAACAACTTTTGCAATCTTTTCTTTCAGCCCGTCCGACGTGCTTATGTTTTTGCTTGCTGGCTGAGTGCGATACACCTGTCTGGACTCTATCAACATGCCGAGATGCTCGTATATTTACTCCAACACGGTCACCCCCTTGGGATACTGGATCGTGATATCGGACATTGAGTTGCGATATTATTGCCAGCAACTCGATGCAGTTCCAATTCTTTGCTCTCTTAATATATATATATACTGGGACCCTAAGCTTTTTAGCATGCATTGTCAGTCGAGGGTTGGTGTACTGGAACCGCATCCAGCTGAGTATGTTTTCGGTTATTTGAGCTTACGTTCCTTTTGCTTCCAGACACTAAACAAGAGCCCGTCTGATGCTATCTTGCTTTGATTTTGCATGGGCAGATCTTTCCCCCTGGGTTAACATGTTTTCCATGACACCATCCGTGTCTAGGCATGTCTTTTGACTTTTGGTGTGCATTTTACCCCATGAAGGCCATTGCCCATCCCCACGCCTCCTTTGGCCCCGTTGTGTGGAGCATATTGAAGTATTTCAACAGCTCAGTGAAGGACGAGTTCACCCGTCTCTCTTCACAGCGTCATGCGGGATGAAAACTTTCTGTTTTCTTCCTCTTTGCTACAGCAAGCATCATAATACCTATTTATAGTGCATGGATTTCTTGATCGTCAAAGCGCTGCTTTTTTATGTGACAGTCGCTGTTTTGAACTACTTCTTCAGACACGCTTCAGCAGCTATTCTTTCTTTCCATATCAACTGCAATCATCCGCTTCATTTTCCTTGACGTCCTCTTATATGTGCTTCCCGTGGCAGGCTTTTGGGAATGGAAGTGATGTTCTTAGCCCATCTCATCATCCTCTACTTCTTGCCACAAGTGCCCAATCGCGAGTTTATTGCTTTGCGCCAACCCCCAACGTTTCGTGATAGACTGACAGAGCCTCCCTCACCCTCTAGTTGGATTGACTGCATTGGATGACGATGAAGGAAGAAGAAACGGATAGAATTCTTCCTGGAGGAGTCTTCGCGATCCTTCAACCATGGCGCAGCGTGTTGGAGAGAACGATGGGTTCTTTCGTTAAACAATCATTAACTCCGTCTCTGTTCTGTCCCTAACTCACAACATGATACTTACCCCAATATCCCCAGATTCAATTTTCCCTGTCTACGGGTTGCCATTCTTCCCGGAGCCTTTGTATCGGCGTCAATTCTTAACTCTCCCAGATTGTTCGCTTCCAAATAGTACCTCCAGCTGACTACCTTTGTTTGTGTCTCTGTTGTAGAGTAACATATTAAACTCCTGGACAATGGTCAGCCATGCTTGTGTTCTGGAGAAGATCTGAGCTTCTTTTTAAGAGTGTATCTATCAAGTGGTATAGAATCAAAGTAATTGCACCTGATAATCATCTTACTTTCAGAACAGTGATTAACAATTTCATCTACCCTTCAATCCTGGTCTTTCATTTGCTCTGGTTTATTATTAGGAAGACAACCCGGAACTTAAAGATAATTATTCTTCAAAGGGTAACAAGGTATGGTATATACTTGAGAGTAATGCAATTTGTTCGGGTGGTTCCACTAACCTTTAAAATAAGCTTAAAATAATCACCCACTGATCACTCTCCAATTTTTAACTTTATTTTCCCGCCATTGGATTGTGAAAACCATTGAGAATGAGATCATGTTCTGAAATCATCCGATTGATCAAAAATAGATGATTGGAGACAATTCAGCATGTTTTGACCGTTCCTTTGAACTTGCAATGAAAATTACTCTTCGTATTTTGATTCAGAATGACAGTTGAGAATTCCTATTCTTGCTGATAGAGATTTCCGCAGATGAAAGCTGTCTCTTAATCTCCTCTCATATATACAGAGAAATCATGAATTGCGCAAAAGAGGTGACTAGAGAATTACAGTTTTTGAGAAGAATCAGGCCCATTTTGAAGCTTCAGAGAATGAACAAAGCAGCCATGAATAACTGCAACTTGAAGTGATATATCAACAGATCTTGGATGAGTAGTTATATAAAAGCAAAAGACGCGCAGGGAGTAGTCATTGATTACTTACTCTAAATGAGCATCTCTCTTACATCAACATGAATTTCCGTTAATTGTGTAGATAGAAATTGAATCTTACTTGCTGTTCTTTCATCTCACTCTGCACATCGATTACAGTCACTAGATAATATTGAAATCTTTGAATCACTGACAACATCATATTGAATCCAGGCACGAATTTCTAGTTCAATTCGGATGGATGAGTTTGTTAGTGGCGTTGCTGAGTCAGCTTGCAGATTGCCTTCCAACCGTTCAACATTTCCACGACGACTGCAAAATCCTATCAACCGCCTCAAACATCACAGGGGGGACACTGTGCGGGCTGTCTCTCTGCGCATGCGTAGATATTTGTCAAAGCCTCTCCGCTGGGCGTTTACCCTACGCCCACCATGGATTCGATCCTGCTGGCTAACTACCATTGGCGGAGAGGAGATATGCAGACCCAGAGCCCCTGACCGACGAGGACCCATTCGATGGCAGAGCACGAGCCCTGTCGTTGGTGAACTCTCATCCACCATATATGCATTGTCAACGGCACCCGGACGGGCCGCTATTGCGATCATTCGCGTCTCTGGACCGGGCTGCGTTCAGGTGTGCTCTCTCACAATATTCTCCACGCTGTGGTGCAGTGTCATCCTGACCTTGCTCCCTCGGGTTATCTAGATATATAAGGCGCTGTGCCCTAAAAGTCCGCTTCCGACACCTCGAGTCGCAAGCCTCCACACTCTTTACGATCCTTTGCTTCCCCCTTCAATCAACACCATCCTTGACAGAGCAATGGTGTTGTACTTCCCAGCACCAAAGACTGTCACTGGGGAGGATCTCCTTGAACTTCATGTCCATGGTGGCCCTGCTGTGGTAAAAGCTGTCCTCAATGCGATTCCCCGATGCACAAAAGTTGATTTTACGGGGAGTAACTTCCCACTGAGCATCCGATACGCAGAGCCGGGAGAGTTCACCCGTCGTGCATTTCTCAATGACCGTCTATCTTTACCCCAAATCGAAGCACTCGGCAATACCCTTTCCGCGGAGACGGAGCAGCAACGTCGTTTAGCTGTGCGAGGAACAAGCGATGCTCTTGCAACCAGATACGAGCGTTGGCACCAGCAACTACTTTACGCACGCGGCGAAATGGAGGCTTTGATTGACTTCTCGGAGGATCAGCATTTCGATGAATCTGCCGAAGAATTCGTGTTGTCCGTTACGGACGAAATTCGAAATTTGGTCAGGCAAATTAACCTGCACGTTGAAAATGCGTCCAAGGGTGAATTGTTGCGGAACGGAATTAAGGTTGCGCTTCTTGGGGCTCCTAACGCCGGCAAAAGCTCGCTGTTGAACAGAATCGTAGGAAGAGAAGCAGCCATCGTGAGCAGTGAGGAAGGCACTACAAGGGATATCGTAGATGTTGGTGTCGACATCGGGGGATTTTTCTGCAAGTTTGGAGATATGGCCGGATTGCGACCCGATCATTCTGCCCAGGCTGGCCAGATGCCGCCCATCGGTGCAGTGGAAAAGGAAGGGATTCGAAGGGCAAAGGCCCGCGCGTTGGAATCAGATGTCGTCATCGTGGTTCTTTCAGTAGAAGAATGCGACGGTGGGACAGAGGCTAAGCTGGTCCTTGAGCCTGAGGTTGTTGATGCCGTTCGAAGCTGTCTCACCTTGGGGAAGAACGTGATTGTGGCGGTTAATAAGGCAGACAAATGTACGACATCCATGATTACGGCTGGAACGCGGGAAGAGTTTTTCGGCCGCTTGGCAAGGGAAATTCGTTCCAAATTTCCCCACGTGGCCGAAGATCAGATCATCCTAATCTCATGCCGGGAGGCCGAGAACGAGCAATCTGAAACCCCCGACCCCGGGAATATACAAATTCTACTTGGTGGATTAGTTCGCATATTTAAAAAGATTTCAACACCAGCGGAATTGGAAAACGAAGGCGATCAATTTGATCAATTATATTGGCAAGACTCTTTGGGAGTCACACATCGGCAAAGTTCTAATCTACAAAAATGTGTCCAGCACTTAAACGACTTTCTATCCCAAACCGAGCAAACTCCTGAAAATGCTGAAAACGCTGAACAAATTGAGTTGAACATCGACATCGTAACGGCGGCAGAACATCTGCGGTTTGCGGCTGATTGTCTAGCGAAAATCACAGGTCGAGGTGAAAGTGGAGACGTGGAGGATGTCCTAGGGGTGGTGTTCGAAAAGTAATTTTCCCCAGGACTGCAGAGTCCGCGTTTTACCGTGATCATGGCCTTGATGCTGACAAACCACCCGCACCCAGATTCTGTGTTGGCAAGTGAGTGTAGATTTCAGTTTCGCTGAAACTCGATGTAAAGGAAACGGCCCGCAAACGAAACTCCGTCGTGTCATCGTAAAGCAAGTTGAAAACATTCCGTCTCGTCCATATGACTTCCGTTTTGACGTTCTCTTCCATTCCCTCCTCGCAAATTCGAAATCTTTTTCCTCCGTCCATCCCACCCACTCGGCCCCTCATCCTGCACTATGAATCATCGCATTCCTCGTCGTTCACGTCATTGTAACCACCCCTTCCCCGCATATATAATGACACAGGCGCAGAGGATACTGCTTGGTCGTTGGGACCGTTATAGCCTCCACGTCCCATTAGAAGTTGCATTTGGATAAAAGGAAGGTAGGGAGGGGGTGCGCGGTTGGTTTGCATGCAGATATTGTCTTTTCAAGGCGTGCGCCAGATGTGTAGACAGCTATGCTTGGAGGGATACTGCTTTTATTTGATATGGGCGTGGAAGCCGTGAGCTGGTTTTCACGTTCTCGATTTTGGTTTAGTTGTAACCGCCGCGACCCATGTGGTATATCTTGTTTTTGTTGATTAAAGGTTTCGTTGAGTGTTTTGAGTGATTTCCGGATGATAGATGAATGGATATATCAATCTAGGGATATTCAAAGAGATGGGATTCAACACAAAATAATTAAAAGTTAAATGCAAAGTTTAAGAAGGATATGAATTATTATATGTCTTTTTGAATGAAAGAACTCGAAAGTGTAATTAAAATAGAATAAGTGTTTATACTGATGATGAAGGGGGAAAAAAAATAAGATTCAAGCAGAGGGAAGAAATCTTCACGTTATATATAGCCCCGTTTGTGTCTTCTGTCAACATTCCTGCCTAGATCTACGATTTGCAGAGCAGCCATACATAAACGCCATTTGGGAGCTACAGAGGAATACATCGGATACCTAGGCCCTGAGGTATCCATTTCCCTGTTCCTGTTTAATGATCTCAGTCAGCCGTCATCCGAGAGCAATGTAAAAATAAAATGTGTCATACAGTGAAAACAGCCACAAAAACGGACCCAGAAACAGCCAAACAAAAAAATATATATATATAAGAAAAAAATATAAAAAATTAAGGGAAGACAAAAGATTGCAAACGAAAATTGATTGGAAATTGCAAATGAACTAAACGAAAAAAAAGAATTTCGCGGAACAAACGAACAAGTCGCAGGGTTCCCCAGTGCATGCCATGCCACCCATGCAATCCCGTTCAATCAGCAGGCACACACACTTACATGCATCCATACACACATACATCCGTACATAGGACAGAAACGTGTGTAGTGCACGGCGTGATTGGCAATATTTTAACTATGGCGTCCGTCCAAGCCACGCTCCAGACCCTCTTCTGTGGCTTGTTAGGCTCTCTTGCGCCCGCTGTGCTCCCCGCCCGGTGCTGAAAGTCGCCAATGTTGACTGTTTTGCACACGGTGTGCCAATACTAGCTTGGACCGGGAGGATCATGACGGGCCAAGGGGAAACCCGGAAACGAAGCTAAGCCTTAAAATTCCGAGTCATACCTTTTGATCTGAGATGGGATTGGGGGAGAGATGGGTCTCGTTTCTGCCTGGCAACTTGGCCAGGCACCAAAGGCTAATAATGAAAGAAGATTTCACAGGCTCTTTTGGATCTAAGATTCGTGATCAAGTTCAGTTCTGAACGGATTGATGGTTACAGCAGATTCGTATTTCTTCACGCACGCGATTTCCCCAATGCTTGAAACTAGGTTGAGAACAGTTCTATATACCGTTTGCTTTGAGAGATCACAATGATGAATTGAATGCAGTTTTTCACCGTGAAGAAAGTTGCGCCTGGTTGGACGTGAATGGCTTTGATATCACGTGGCTCAGCCGCAAGTCACGGGCTGAAGGCTAAAACTAAAAATAGACAGGTACAGCAATTAAGGTTCCAACTAGGCCTGATTAGGCCCTGTGCCCTAATTAGTAATATGTCACTGTTGAATCTTCGGCTATTCCAAAGTCCAGATTAAAATAACCTAACCTGAAAGGCGCTGGATACGCCTGAATAGAATATTTTCAGACGGAATCGTATTGGTGAGAGTATGGATACCATGTCATGTATCCCAGCAGGGTATCGTTGCAGCAGAGCAGGCGGCGAGAATGAGAACCGAACTCGCGAGTTCTCACAGAAGCATGACTAACTCTACGTAACCGATCAGTTAACGAACTCGTTACACGGGGAGGTGATGGCGATCATATCTGTCCAGAACTACCTATTATTGAAGATTACATCGAAAGTGGGATTCCGGGGAAATAAATGCCGACGCCATTGGAAAAGTTTGGATACGAAAAACTTCGCTTCTCCGCTCGTCATAACATCCATGGCGTAATTTAAACCGTCATAGACGAATGGTCCACAACAACAACAACTACTCCTAGTAGTTATAGCTGCTCCTCCTCGGGAGAATAGAGAATAAACGCGAAAAGAAAATAGAATCTTGCCGTGGACAAATCTGCCTTGTCAAGTCCACGAATCATTCCCGAAACTGGATATCAAGCGGGTCCGCTCGACTCAACTGACAGCCGGGCCGGAACTAGTGCGCACTACGGACGCAAGTCATGACAGCATCTCGGACTTAAAGCACGCAGCACGACGGCACTTGTCCACCAGACCAGCTGTTCCAGGGACAGATCCCCATATGTGGCACGCTGATTGGTTTCCAATTTTAAATGGGCTGAAGAAACTGGAGATTCATAGCTGTGGCTTGGATCCCCGTCCAGGAACAGAAATCAGGGGGTTCTGATGCTGATTGAGGGACAGGTAATATACGATATTCAATTCAATATTTTGTTTGACAGATGAAGGAATTGTGCGTCAAAAGACAATTTGGATCGTTTGTTCTCACCTGGAGAGCCGTGAGGATGGAGGAAAAAGAGGAAAACCAGACAATCAGATCTAATTCCTCCCGGGCAGTCATGCATGCATTAAAAAATCTTGAGTAAATTAGTTACTACGCATGAATTCCTGAGCAGGGCTAAATTTTGCACAATTCGGTCGGGTACAGGATTTCTATTGTAGGAAGTTCGCATTGTGCTATTAGCATCAAAGAAACAAAGATAAATCAATGTAAGAGAGCGAAACGGGTTTCAAGTTTGAAAAGAATTTTTATTCTCTTCCGCTTTTTTATTATTTTATCTTCATTTTATTTTTTATTTTATTTATTTATTTATTGATTGATTGATTGATCCAAGGGACAATGAATCGTTTGTGGCGCTTCGGGACCCGAAACATCCCCCACTGTCAATAGGTCAAAACAGTTGATGAAGACAATGAACGGTTCGGTTCGTCCTGTGCTCGCTGCAAATGCGTTATTTCGTCTTTGTTAAACGGAGGCATATTTTGAAGCACTCTGAAAGCGCGAACGGGTTCATAGATACTTATTTAGTTACATGCTTGATTATTTCTTTAAAGGAACAAGATAGCGTACATATGAAACATTCTACGAACATACATAAAAAAATTGAGCTGATCCACCCATCTAATCCAGCTCTCGTTCATTGATCCATCTTCAAGGTATGCGAAGCAAGCAGGAGCACAGTCTTCCCTCCAGATAGTAAGCCCATCCATAGTGGAAACTAAATAGATATCTAATTACCGGACAAAAACATCATGCAATCGCCCATTTCAGATCGATCTGTATTTCCCTCGTGTTTCCCCCCAAACGGCTCCGTATGACTTTCAAAATAAATAAATAAATAAATAAATAAATAAATAATAAAAAAAAGTGCTTTGGACTTTACAAACGCCTGTCACAGTGGGTACGGCAAGCTGCCTGCACTGACGCCATGCGGAACTTGTGTTATGAGTCTACGCCTGTAAGCGGAGAGCTACAATGTAGAGTTTTCCGCAAGACTGTTTCAGGGCGCAATTTCAAATGCAGCGTTGAAAGAAAGTCAAAATGAGCAATAATGAATAAAAGCCAACTCATAGTTGATGCTTGCGCGGGACTAATACCGGAACTTTTGATTCTGGAAAACGACCTGTCCATTGACCGGGTGCTTACTTATCCAATTGAGTCACTCCATTGAAGCAAGCATTCTTCTGGTTGGGAACACGCGGCCCGAGAAGATGGAACAGCCACTGCGAAGTAGGGATCTGCAGCCATCGTTCGGGGGGTATGGTCAACCCAATTGAGGAGTATCATGAGAATAGGCCGTGCAATACCAGCGCTTCCAGCTGGCACAAACTGGTGTGAGGCATAGGCAGGATAGATGATATTTCCGGAAAATGCCCCCAACTCCCCTTATTAGAGCCCATGTAAATAGTTGTTGACTAGTTTGATGACCATGGGAGCCGTGGCGCAATGATCAACATCTAAAACTCCCAAGATCAATGACGTCCTGTACATACATACATACATACATACCTAGACCTATTCGCGGTAATCATTCTTCAAGCAACGTAAAATCTATATGATCAGCATATCGCTCCTCCGGCGAGGAACGGAGGAAATTTTCCAACATGGAATGATTGATATGGGTTTCTATTTTCGCCCGTTTTCCATATTTATAGCAGCAAAGAAGCGGCGGCGAGATATTGCTCTTATTAGCAAACAGGTGGGACGGTGCATGATACACAATAGTGCAATCAATTCGCACAAAGTCCCCCAAAGCTTACTGCGATGCCGAGGCTGTAGTGGAGATCAGCGGGGGTCCAGTTGAAGCTCTTCTCAAAATAGAACGCCGCCTGAATAATAAGTTCTGAAGTTCACAGGGGCCCTACCTGAGTTAACTACCACCATCTTTGACCCCGGATTCCTCAACGCCGCCGCTGCATTAAACACAAACCTATTGTTTACCATCATCGACAGCCAAAGAAGCACACTCCCGACGCACTCACAAAATATCTATCCATATAGTTATAGCTTTGAACCATTGACGCAAAGATTCCTATCTCAAATGTGTTTGCGCATTTGGAGCTGACTCGATTCCCGGGCTAGTAGTGGCTTAGAGCCCTTGAAAACTGCCGTTTGAATTCGGAGTTGAAGTCGAGACCGCTCAAGGTACCAGGTACCAGGTACCAGGTACCAATTTGGATCGTATTTCTGCCCCTAACTTACAAAATACCGAAAGTCAATTGAACTTTGATGATTGATAACAGCGAAATTGGTGCCAAAAGGAGGGGAATGAATGAGTGCAACTGAAAGCATATATCTTGGAGTGCTTCTGTTGCCAATTCGGTGACGAGGTCGGCTTACCTCTCCAGCCACGAGTAACTAATTGGAATTGTTTAGTTACCCTCTCCATGAATATTTGGATGTTCGTGGAAGCCTGAGGAAATTCCGGACATATCCTGGGTAACTACGGATGTTAGGAATCCCCTCCCTTGGTTGGCGCTGTAGTATCGAAAGGCAAAAATGGTCAATAGAATGAATGAATGCATTTGTGTCTGCCCTCTCTGTTTTCACTGAGGCAACAACTTTCCACGTTGCTGGCAGCACCAATGGCAGCACCCACGGGCAAATCTAAACCAGGCCGTAGCCCAAAGGAATGCCCGAAACACATTCGTATTGCATTGGACTCTGTGGCAGCTAGTTATCGACCAGGTCGGGATATCCGGAGAGCTGGATGGCCGGTCGGCCATAAGAAACACAGTGGTTGCGTACATGTCATGTTTTTATAGAACAGTCATACGCAGTAATCGATGGCCCTAATCTGGTATTTCCAAATAATATAACTAACTTATTGTGTCAGTTACATTTGTTGTAGCACCTGTATCACCGTATCCGGAACACTCTTGTTTCCGATTACATTTCCAAGCGCAGATTGTTGCAAAGTCCCATCGCAATGAGGTAATAATCCGCAAAGAGGAAGATCGCAAATGAAGGGGCCTCTTTTCATACAACCAACCAAACACTATCATCAAATTCAAAATGAAGGTGCCGTGTCGGGTCAATACATGTCTAACTTATTTCGCCCAGCCAGCCAGCCAGCCAGCCAGCGCTTTGCACGTTTTGAAATTTCCCCATATGTGGTTTGTATTTTGCCCTTGTCTGCGATGCTGAAATGCCGGCCCCATGGAGCTGGATATGGTGTGGCAGATGTTAGCCACCAGCAGAATGATGCATGCGCTGCAAATCATAGGTCCCCGCGACAATCCCATAGGGCTGAGGGCTCAAGGCACATCTGATGTGATTCAGGGGATCTTTTGGTGGGTCCCGGAATGAGCCACGTTGGCGCGCCGCGCCGTGGGACTGGCGTGGGTGGAGAGTGACAACGGTCTACATGGGGCTTGTACTCTCCAGTAACTAACTATCCTTGCAAAGTAGTTAACTGACTGAAGTGACTGGCTGGGGTTGGGCAGGTGAGGCTGCGGTGGCTGAAGTAGAATTGTGCACGAATGGAATGATTGCTTGTTGTGATATAGTTATTGCGGATGGACAAAAAAGAAGAGTCAAAAGAGAAAAAAAAAAAAAAAAAAAAAAAAAAAAAAAAAAAAAAAAAAAAAAAAAAAAGAGAGAGAGGGAGAAAATAATTAAGTATTCTAATGGTGCCACGAAATAGTCAACTCGTCGTCAGTTTGACTCCTTCGGAGATGCTCATTGTTGTAGTTTTGGGGAGAATGGAAAGGAGCACAGGCGTCCAAAGCATCCGGCTTTTCGATTAAAAATGAGTCAGAATCTGTCTTCTAGCTGGTTCGCTGCTGGAATTCCACCAATAACTATCTATCTATGACCATGCGCGATACAATACCCCTGGGCATCGCTGTACTGGCCATCTTCCTCGACGCCTCATTCTGGTATTTAGATGTCGTCCCCTTTTTGACTATGATACAACCATACAGAGTACACAGGACGTCGCCTCGGTCTGTCTGCTTTCTACTCTCATACATTAGTTTGAGATTGTGCGGTGTTTGAGAATGAAGGCTGAGTGGATGGAAATGGTAGCATATCAGATGAACGTATCAAATTTACATAGGTGGGATCTTGAGAGGTACCGCATATTCACCACAAGTAGCGAATAGAATGGAGTTGCGATCCAGGCTTTTGTTAAGCTGTTGCTAATATAGTAGCAGTACCGGGCGCTCTGTGCCAATCAGGCGTTGATTACCAACGTTGGCTTTGTTGGCGCTGCCCAATATTCAAGTATTCAGACGGGGATTATCCAACGTGCTATTCTGACCGAAAGCAAACAAGGCGCCTCCTCAAGTAACTTAGTTATGGCCCATAGGCTCGGTTCGTTAACCTTCGCTGTTGAATGTCTTGAAATAAAACCTGCCCTTCCCCTTCTATCTTCCCAACGGGGTTCCAAAAATAGTAACGAAATATCACTTCTGTATATCCTACCTGAATGTGATATGTACGACGTTGATAAGACAGAGTCAAGCGATAACAAGGAATTCAGCGCATAACAGGAGTTTATGTTTATCTGCTCCATGGGAGTAAAAGAACAAAGGAAGATAATAAGCCGGGGGCATTCAGGTAATATAAGATCTTGAGGAGCATAGTATATACCAGGCATTAGCGGAATGCGCTAGGCCAGGTGTTGGAAAGAAATGGGAGGAGTCGAAGCTTCTTCATATCAAAATGGAAGATAGAGGGGGCTTAAAAACAGGGAGCCAAGGGGAAAAGCCAATAGAAGAGGAGAAGAGAAAATATACATAGGACGGAGAAGAACACAGAGAGAACAAAAAAGAAAATGAGACAAGAAATACATTAGCAAATCAACCATCATTTGTGCATGTGTAACTATGCGGGTGGTATTATGAAAAAAGCAACAACAGCCAACAAAACAAAAAGCTCAATTCCCACCCTGGTAAAGTTTCGTTCTCCTGCGAAAACGTAAGGGCAACATATAATATGTCCCATATAAAAGGAAAGGGAAAACAGAACAGAAATTAATTTATGCAAAGTAGGGAACCGTCATGAGATGGGGAGTGAGAGTTGTAATATAAAAAGCCATGAACAAGAAAGGTCAAAACCTAGGACAAGAAAACAAAGAATATGGGAGTCGGGGTGAGGCAAAAGAGAAAATAATAAAATATAAAATTAAAAAAAACTTAAAAAAAATATTAAAAAAAACCCCCATAAATACGATGACAAAAAGACCCAAGCCGCAGAACACAAAACAGCTCCAAAGAGAATATCTGACGCAATTGTTATGACAACAACACCAGTTCTTCATCCTTGCTAGCAGAGTCAAGTACCGACGACGTATCCAGTGACTGAGCAGAATCATCCTGCCCATTCAGATTCACAGGAGAATTTATCTGTCCATCCACCGATTCGCAAGCGGGTGTGGATTCAGGTTCCGTGACAGGAGATGGAAGGCCAGTATTATCGACATCCTTGACCCCGCTGGCCGCAGGCGTTCGCCGCCTTAGCCTCCTGTTCCTTCTCGTCTCCTCCGCACTCACTCTTCGCCTGGCACGATCCACACCGTTACCCTCTAGATCATTTCTAAGCCCCTGAAGCATGCTGGCCGCACGATCTGCAATATCTTCGCCCTCAGACAGCTGCGTCTCTTTAGAGGGAGAGGCAGCCTCGTCAGACTGGCTGCGGAGATTTAGGAGGTCGCCGTCTTGCGTGCTGCTCGCGACATCGGCATCACCACCTGCGTTGCCCTTTTCGTCCGGGTTGGTGGACAATTCGGGCATTTTTTGGCCAGATGCAACTCTCACTTGATGTCGTTCTTTTAACCTCGCTCGACGGCGGCGATCGCGCTGATCTCGTGTCTGGGGTGCGGCGGCTCGGAGCTTCTCTAGTAGCGTGTCCATCGCTCCGCTGGACGAAGGGGATTGCGCATTGTCGGAAGTGTCTACGCGGCCATTGGCAACGGCGGCATTGTTTCGTTTCCGCGCTAGTGAGGCTTCCATTCGCTTACGCGTCTCCTCCAGGGAGATATTCTTTTCTTTCGAATTCTATAGAAGTTTTTTTGAGTGTCAAAAGCTTGTCGCAAAGTAAGGCGGTGGGAGGAAGACCAATGGATAACAAATAACAAAACATTACCTTCCACTCAACAACAAAGGCAGCAAGTTTGCTAAAGAAGTCTCTCCGGGCATTCTCATCCGAACTGTCCTCTCCATAGAAGACCATGATATCATCGTACGTCCTCGACATCTCATCAAGATATAGCTGCATCTGTTCACCTTTCCGCCTTGCATCCTTCATTGACCGTTGGACAATCTGATTAACCTTGTCTTGCGGGTGAAATTTCTTCGGATCACTCAGATTCCCCGAATCCAAACTAGCCTGGACATTCTTGATGGTATTGATATACGCCTGTGCTTCGCTGCGGAGCTGGTCAACATTGGCCTTTTGAACAGCGACAACACCACCAATCTCCTCAACGAAGCCCTCCCACTCCGGATACTGGTTTCGCACAATCCGCTCCACGAGGTCCGCGAACGTCGACTCGTTCTTGTCATCTTTAACCATAGCCAAGCGGGAAAGGGAACTAAGCTTGAATCCAACAGCCTGCTTGTTCGCAGCGTTCATGAAATTTCCAATGTCCAAAATTAGACCGAGGACATTCATCAGAGACACTGAATCGCGGAGAGATTCACAGACACGAACGATTTCCTGTAGCTTATGTGAAATGTCATCATAGTCCGACTCGAAAGTGCGGGTCAGCTGCAGAGCACGCATCCTCGCCTTCCAATAATGATTAAGCTCAACGGCGGTCTGAAGATAAATTTGATCCTCGCGAGTAAGTTCGGTGGGGTCTTGATCTCTAGCCGAAGTAGCAGCATCAGGGCTCGTCCAATCCTGTCTATACGGAGCCATAGCCTTGGCCGTATTTTCAGGAATACTACAAAGCTCCTCTTTCTGCAAGAATTCCATAACAACATTGTTATTTAAGATATCAGGATCGCAATGGATGATTTTCCGCACGACCTCGTCAGCCGGTAGTTCTGAAAACTTCGCCATTGAGATCTGGAATTTGTGCATAAGCGAGCTGGGCAGGATCTGTTTCTTATCTTTCTTCTTAGACGTGCCCGTGCCTAGAATCTTCGTCTCCTTGGCCTTAAAGAGTCGCTCGACTTCATCCAGGACACCCTTCTTAGCAAGCTCGCTGTATTTCTCTTCCTTCGCTTCATGAGTGGGGGCATGCGCGGCCCATACTGTTACTTGAGGAGCATCAACCTTGTCCCAATGCAACGCCTTTAGCTTCTTCTTAGATTGAATAAACGGTAGCCCGATAGTGGGGGCAGGCGTAGCATCTGCCGCAGGTAGATATCGACCTTTCCAGCCTCCAGTAGCCGCTCCAGGAGGAGGAGGTGGTGGTGGTGGAGAACCCCTTGGGCCAGCGCCAGGAGGGGGAGGCGGAGGTGGAGGCCCACCCATGCCAGGTGGAGGGGGAGGTGGTGGCGGCGGACTACCAACACCCGGAGGAGGAGGTGGCGGAGGTGGTCCGGCACCTGGCGGAGGGGGTGGAGGAGGAGGGGGAGTGCCAATACCAGGAGGGGGTGGAGGGGGCGGCGGTGGACCACCTGTAGCGGGAGGGGGAGGTGAGGGTGGCCCAGTCGCATCAACCTTTTCCTTTTTCTTTGTCTTCGCAACTTCATCCACCTCCTCATCAGAATCGTCAATCTTCTCTATCTTGGAAGCAATCTCGCCCAACAACCCCGTTGCCTGTTTAGGGTTCATCCGAGGTCGTTTAATCTCGATCAGCCGTGGTAGTTCAAGGACAGCTTCCTCGTCCTCCTCCCCAACATCCGAAAGATGCTCTCCCTCATCGACACTATCCTTCTTAGTCCCCTGACTCCTTTTCCGCGACACAGCGCCAAAAGTACTATTGGTAAAGTTGCGCTTAGTCTCCTCGTCGAATCCACCAGAGGAACCAAAGTCGCCGTCCATCTGCTCACGCAACTCTCGTAGTCGATCAGATGGACCGCCCTGCTGCCAAACCTTGCCCTCAAGTTTGAATTGCGTCTTGGTCCGCTCCAGCTGCGTCTCAAGTCTGCTCATAAGCTTTTCCCGATCAAGAATTCCATTCATCCGAGCAGGATCCATATCTCCAAGACCTTCTTGTCCTACCTTCTGTGCCTTAGATGCAGCAACCTCCTGCGCATCACGAAGCATGAGATATAATTCGCGCGTCTCCAGCTCATTTCGCTGCAACTCCTGGCCTCTCAACCGCTGTATCTCAGCCAATTCAGCCCTCAGCGCTTCGTTCTGTCGTGCCTGGAGATTGATGATATCAGTTTGCTCCTCGATCTGTTTCTGGAGCTTCTTGACAAGCCCATCCGCGCCAAGTTCAATTTGTGCCTTGGCTTCGTCTCTTTCAGCAATGGCAGCTTCAGCGATCTGCCTCGCTTCAAGAGCCTCATCAAAAGCAACTCTCGCCTCTGCATCCGTATGAAGCTTATCAAGTAAACTCCGCACGCTAAACGTTAGACCCTGTCGTAGATCTAGATCCGGAAGCCGCCGATCCATAGCAACGTAGCTAAGCATCGCATCCACGAGCTGGAACATGCGCACAACATCCTCCCCGGAATTCTGTCGAATGAGCAGCATATGGTGCATTGCTGACATGAAATAATCCAGCGCACGGCCTTCCTTCATCTTCGACGTTATTGCATTCGTAATATGAACTGGGTCGTTGATATCAATAACCTCAATCTCAACGCTATCTTTCATACTACTCGTCTCCCGCTGGAGCAGATCTTCGTAGTCAATGGCTTCATTTTCCCGATACTGTTCAATCTGCTTATCGATAGCCTCATACTGAAACCCCTCCATCTTTACCAGGAGCCGCTTGATCCCGCACGCTGTAAACTGCGCCCGAATATGGCAGCGGAGGGGGAGGTCATTCTCCGGCGCATCCACGATCATATTGATCAGGAACATTGTCGCAACAGCATATTCCATCAGCAGATTTTCCATCCCAATTCCTCCGCTGCGAAACTCCTCGCTGGCACCGACCAGGCTTCCCATCTTCCCCCGTCCGTCGATCGTAACCTCGACAATACGCATCCACGCATCGAAACGGCCCGTCTCCCCCTGCAAAGTTTTGACATGGTCCATAGCCTGGAGAACCTTCTCATGCCCCTTCCCGTCCGCCCAATGGCACAGAAACGTCAAGACCTCACTGACCATTTTGCGCGTGGTTAGACGGGGCGATATTAGCGAGCTCGCGAGAGCGACGATGACTTGCTGGCGCTCCAACGCATCGTCGGCACCATATTTGTTATTCATGAGCGCCTTGAGACATTTTGCTATATCTGATTCCCGATCGAGGTCCTTGTCTGGGGATGCCGAGACGACTGGAGCGGGACCAGAGGCCTTGCGTCGATTAATCTTTAAAAGAACGCTTGTTAGGGCCACAGGGCCTTGCGCTTCTACAAAAGCTTTTACCCAGCTACATCATTGTATCACAATTAGCGCTGCAAACAATATGGTGGGGCACAGGCTGGGGGAGGGGGGGTTTCACAGCTTACCCAATATGTTGTGTCCGCAAACTAACGCTGAGACTCTGCAATTGTTTCGCAGTAATCGTATCATCCAAGACCTTCTTCACATACCATTCCGGACTCCCTTCTTCGTCGGCTCGCGTGAGGAGACCAGCAGGGCCTTCAAAGGACCCATACGTCGACCGGGCATGCTGTCTCCGTTTCTGTTCTCCATTCCATTGCGTCAAGCGGTCCTGATGAACCAAGGTCCACTTCTTCGAGGCCGGGTACGCCAGCATCTGCCTCTTCGCTTGCTCGGGGAGATTCTGCCATCCTCTCTTAATCATGAGCTCGTAGAACAGCTGGTCCACGATTTTATCATCTTTCGGTCGAGTAAAGGTTCCGTCTGCGGACATGGGCAAGGCGGGGGAGGGGGGTATGGGGGGTTGGTATTGCGGCTGGGAAGCGTTGGAGTGTCTGGGTCCTGATGGCGCTGCTGGTTGACCATGTCGTTCATGATTGGAATGGGATGTGTAAGGGCGTGAAGAGACATCATACAATGTTTGGGTGGAGCCTCTGGTAGCAGATGACACGGACGAGTAGATGCTATTCTGATCCAGAGACGTGCGGGAATTCGTCGAGGAGTCCGGGGTGTTGTATGGCGGATAGCCGTTCCCAGGGCCACCCCACTGCTGATATTTAGGTCCCTTCTCCCCCGTCTGGCTGGCTGCCATGGTCGTGTTGGACCCAGGTGCAGGCCGAGGGCCATTTAGATGGGCCGATCCGTTCGCGGCGGTCTGGGGATTCCATGATGGGTACTGTTGATAATCGTGGCTCAGTTTATTCGGGTGATGTGGGGAGGACTCTCTGCGTAGCTGCTGCTCGGATTTGGGGAGATATTCGACAGGAATTGGGGATTTGGGGTCTGCGGACACGCTGTCATAGCGAATAGCGGTGATAACTCCGGATGTTGTTGCAGCCGGGTCAAAATCGGCAGTTTGCTCCACGGACCGTAAGGATTCGGGTTTGGAGTGCCTGGAGGAGCGTGAACCGGATACAGCGACGCTAGTTCCATATACGTCCAGGCCACCACCACCTTCCGCTCGATGGTCTGGGGGACGATCCTTGTGTAGTTTTCTCCCAAAAAACGACTTGCTGGCTGACGATTGTCGAGACTTATCGAAAGAGGTCTGATGAGAAGTAGGCATGGTTCGAACAGATTACGTAGGCTGTGCTAAGGAGGGGGAGGATCTGTGACATCAAGGTGGAAGTTGTGCAAAGTGAAGACGCCTCTCCGTAAGTTCAAAGAGTTCGAAGAAATGTTGCTATCGAGAGTTATTTTCATCGATCAAGCCCAGCAGAGGTCCCTCAAAAGATCGCCACCTTTTCAGAAAACTGCCCCAACAATTCCTCCAAAAGAAAGACAGAGAAAGGAGTGTAGATTATCGGGATGCCAACCAGGGCATGGACGAAAAGGGGAGGGTGGGTTTGTGGGCGCTAAATCGTGTCGATCTAGCAGATGGCGGACAGAAGGTATCCTCATCCGTATTCATAAGGATGTCATGCAACCGCTGCGGTATTTCTCTCTATCACTGAACGAGTGACAGAACAAAGCGAGAGGAGGAGAATGTTCTATCCTCCCAAAAGCCTAGGGTGACAAAAACTAGGGGTAAAGGGCAAGGGCGGAAAACTAAATACAAGGCGGAACGAACACACGTAACTAAATAAATAAAATCCCACGCCCCAATAGTGTGGCTTGCCGTCGCCAGGAAGAGCGTTGACCCACGAACATCCAGTTTCACCGTAGCCTGCTGTCGTTGGTTGTCGTTGGTTGTCGTTGGTGAGTCGTTGCTGGCCGTTTGTTGCCTTCTCCTCAGGGTCTCCGATCCCCAAAAGAAATGTTGATTGATGAACGGGTGGAAGAGAAAGAATCGACCAGTTCAGAAACGGCTTAGCGGGCATGCTTCGAATGTCACGTGATGGAAATATCGGATGGTGAGATGATCCGGTTTGCCTGGCAGGAAAGCTTAGTAATCAGTCTTCATTTCCTACCAAGAACCAAAAGGAAGAGAGTCAGTCTATTACAAACAAAGACAAGATAAATAAAAAAAAAAAAATATTACTTCTTGACTCGCATTGTCTGGCGGCGGCCCCAGTCAGAGAGCGCAGAGGCATGCATATATCGTATTCTACGTTTCATGCTGCCCTTCTTTGCCCTTCCATCCTCAACCATCTTGGCCATCACAAAGGGCTGCTGAGTTGAAACCAGTCCCAAACAGCTGCACATCCCATTCAGCTGGAAACCTTATGGGCTATTTGCGCATTATTTGCATCTTCCTCTCGTAGAGAGCTCCCCTGCTCCCGACCCTTGCTGGAACCCGTATACATGACTTTACAACAATGTCAGGTCTCCTCCAAGTAGTGAAGGTCAGTTCGATCATTTCCCTCAAACAAACAAACCCCAAAAAAAAAAAAAAAAAACCCAACTAACAACAACCACCCCAACCCGTTGGAACAGACCATCCTAATCCCTGCCCTAATCTCGCTATCCGTCTACCTCCTCCTCTCCCTCCTCATCCTCCCCTTCATCCGCCGCCACCGCCAACGCTACGCCCACTACCTCCCCCTCCAGACAATCACCGCACACACCTCCACCCTTCGCGAACGGATCTCCGACGCCCTCATGCGGTCGCTGCTGCCATCTTCGTGGAGGCTGAGGCATAGCGTTGGTGGAGGCCATGATGATGATGATGACGGGGGAAGCGTGTTCGATCAGGAGGAGGGTGAGGATATGGTTGGGTTTGAGATGGATGTGGACAGGAGGGAGGCGTTGGAGAGGAGGAGGGGTGATGTTGTGGATAGTGAGAGGAGGTTGAGTAGAGATTTGGAGGAGGGCTTTATGGATGATAGTGATGAGGAGGACGGGGAGGACGGGGAAGGGCAGCGTCGTGGTGGTTGTGGCAGCGGCGATGATAGACGGGTACGACCGGGTTAATAATAATGGCTGACTGGATGGATATCTCTCTATGTCACACATACATCCCCTTGTTGTTTTAATATTTTTCAATTCTGCGTTCCATCTGCGGGATACTTCTTAGCATTTACTGTTTGTATATACCTCCTTTTCTATACCTCGATTTATATCTGAGCGGTTTTGTGATTTTCGGCATACCTCTGGTCTTTCAAGGTGGTAAGCAGCTTTTTTTTGGTTTTTGGTCCATTCTCATCAGACCAGGGGCATATATATGAATGGAATTAATATAACTCCCTGCACCGTTCTGAATTGTTCCTTCAATGCGAAGGAGATGAAAAGGGGGGAAATGGAAATGTCAAAGTGAAAAATGACTACTAAAAGAGACCTATATCGTTCTGCTGGCCCCAAGGTAGGATTCATACCAGCATGGAAGCCTCACATTCCCCTCCATCTCCCCGCGATGTGTAAACCACGAATTGCAGAAATATCAGCTCCAAGGTTGCGTCTCCAGGCACTTAGATATAGAAATTGTACCAAATTTACATCTCGTATCAACCCTCCTGAACTTGTTTCTGACAAAAAATATGAAATGGCCATTTGCTATTGCCAAGCACGCTATTGTGATCGATATAGGAAGTTAAATAGCCTTCGATCTCACGTTGTGACAATGAGCAGAGACAGTGATATATGTCTATCAAGATTTGAAGAAATCATCATACTTTGATCATGGTATATATATATAAACATATATATATGATATAACTATGATTCACACAAGAAGAGCCGGAGATCTGGTCACAAGCTTCATTTTGATCATAATATTCCAGCAGCGGGTCAATTCCGGCATTCCTACCTGGCTTCAGAATAATAATAATCTTCAATTCCATAAGAAACTGCTCAGAACATGTTCTATTCTTGCTATCCACGCTCACAGAGCATGGTTCCCCGTGCCAATGGCATCAGTAGGAGGTGTGTATGCAGATGTTCACCACAGCTCCAAGTGAGTTTCCATCAGCAATCCTGGCTCATATGAGGCCATACATCTATCATGCTCTAACCGGAATTTCCCCTGAGGAAGAGTTGGTTATCATGCGGTCGGTGGTGCATTCAATCGGCGAAGTTTTGAAGTTGGCTTGTCTATGATGTATCACCACCAAAGAAACTTCAGCTGTGATAACTAACTAGTTAACTAACTAACCAGTTAACTAACCAGTTAGCTCATGAGCTTCCAGTGGGGAGCGGTGGTTCCCATCATCCAAACAACGGAGCTATCGCTAACATCATGCAAAACTACTCCGTCCGGAGGAGGGGAGGTTTTATTTTGTTGAAGGGAGGGAATTAAGCGTGTAAGCTTAATGGCCGCTGTTACTGTACGGCAAAACGTTATCTTCGAGACTCATTGGTCGGATGCTGTTTGACTTCCTCGATCCTGGATGAGGTAGCCGAGTTAAGGTCAGCTGGGCTACGCTAGTGCAAAGGCGGAATAGCGCACTCCCCCTCCCCCCCAAACGCTTCCCCCTCAGTTCCCCTCATTATGTAATCACACCCCTCAACCTTCCCCCCGCCTTTGGGAGCTTGAACTGGGACATTCAACAACATCTCACGGTGGGGGGGGGGGAGGGGGGGAAACAATTGCAACAATGCGCAATACAATAATGGGCAAGGCTAGCATTGCTAGCTACTATTCCACTGCCTAGACTCGGCATGCTTTTCTAGTTCCTGATCCTGGCCATAACCAGAGCATACGCACAGGGGGGATGATGCAGGCAGGCAGCCCATCGCGGGTGAAGCGGAGAAGCGGAGACGTATGGAAGAGTGGCCAGTTGCAGCTCCTCCCTATCCCACTCTTACAATTGCTCGTTCCATATATGATGGACAATCCCCAGACACACGGGCGGGAAAAGGAAATCCAATGCGTGTGTATATATATATAAACTAATTTACAGCGGTACCTTTTCTTCTCTAATGATCAACATCATTTGCTGTCCGTTAACTCAGCTTAAACCTTGGAACGTTCATCTCTTCCCCTCCTTTTGATATATATATGTATATAAATATTTTGACTTCCACAGCATGGATAACCCGGTTATTCGATGAACTCGTTCCTCGATCTCTCCAGGACTGGAATTAGAGAACCTGTTTCGGAGCAATGGGGGGGAATCAAAATGGCAATCATCGGCATTTGTCCGCTGTTGCAGTTGCACCACCGGCCAGCCAGGCCTGGCTGAATTTCTTGTAGTGCAGTTAGTCTAGTTGCACTACGCTGTATACTGCACACTGGGGTGACGGGGGTGGAGGTGGGGGACGAACCAGTCCGAAGATTCGCCCTCGTGGACTGTGAAGGGGTGGATGAGGGAAAGTGGATGGATTGCCTGAGATGGGCGATGCGATGGGCATAATAGCAAATAGTATAAATAAATAGCAATAGGACATATGTCTTAGCGATGTTGGGCTATATAAACAAGGAAAGTTCCCTGCTGCTTGCTCTGTTGCTCCTCATTCTTCCCTCCCCTATCCGTATGCAGCTATATATACAGATCTTTTCTCCGCACAGCGGAAGATAAATCTGCTGGCATTTTTGTTTTTGTATTTATTTTATTTATAGCTATACATGCTATTTACTGCATCTCGGGTCTGCTTACCCTTACTCCGTCACCCGGAAAAAGATACATAATTCAACTGTGTCTCCCCCTCTCCCAAACCCCCTGCAGGGTCCATCCTGAGTAAGCGAAGTGTCGACTCCTCACTTCATCCCAGCAGCTCACCACCAGCCAAACACGAACCAACACTCTCTGCTCACTTCGCCATTCTCAAAGTAAAACTCACTCCTAGCCAATCCCGCATCTCTTCTCTTCGATTGAACACAACGCCCCATTCTTCTTCATTCAATCAGCTCTAGCAAGCTACAATGGTATTTCTACGGTCTCTATCTCGTCATCTATCCAGCCCCGCCTCCTCCCTGTTCGCGGGCAGATCTATAGGCGCCTCTGGCATCCCCCGCGCCGCCTCTGCTTCGCCTCTGCTTTCCAATGTGTCATCACTGTTGCCTCGTCTTCTCCCTCTATTTGGAGTTAGAACACTGACCGCATCTCCTAAACTTCAGGGTAAAGTTTTGTTGGTTTTGTACGATGTAAGTTGTTGCCCCTTGTCCCCCGCCCCAAAAATATGAGAAAGAAAGAAAGAAAAGAAAAAAAGAAAAAAAAAAAAAAAACCATCATGCACAATACATCGCATCTGTGTTCCACATACAGAGTGCAATCGTTTATCTTATGAAAACATATTTGTATGTCATGTCATCAGTATTTATTCCTAACATCAGGTATAGGGGGGTGAACACGCGAAGCAGCAGCCCGGTCTGCTCGGGACCACTGAGAACGAGCTGGGCCTGCGCAAGTGGCTAGAAGACAAGGGACATACCCTCGTCACCACGTCTGATAAGGAGGGCCCAGACTCCAAATTTGAAAAGGAACTCGTCGATGCGGAGGTCATCATTACCACCCCGTATGTCCGACCCCGACCTGAGCTCTTTGGCATCAGACCTATACCCCATTAGTCATCGCTCTCGTATCACCCATTACATGCATATGCATACATATACATTCATATGTATATAAATCTAACAAGAACCCTTTCCACCCCTCTCTCACCCTCCAGCTTCCACCCGGGCTACCTGACCGCCGATCGCCTCGCCAAAGCCAAGAACCTCAAGCTCGCCATAACCGCCGGCGTAGGTTCCGACCATGTCGACCTCAACGCCGCCAACAAGACAAATGGTGGCATCACTGTCGCCGAGGTAACAGGCTGCAACGTCGTCTCCGTCGCCGAGCATGTCGTCATGACCATCCTCGTGCTCGTGCGCAACTTCGTCCCCGCCCACGAGCAGATTGCCGCCGGTGACTGGAACGTCGCCGCCGTAGCTAAGAACGAGTATGACCTCGAGGGCAAAGTCGTTGGGACTGTGGCCATTGGACGCATTGGGGAGAGGGTGCTGAGGAGGCTGAAGCCGTTTGATTGTAAGGAGTTGCTGTATTACGACTATCAGCCGTTGAGTCCAGAGGTGGAGAAGGAGATTGGGTGTCGCAGGGTGAGTACGTTGGAGGAGATGTTGGCGCAGTGTGATGTTGTTACGATCAATTGCCCATTGCATGAGAAGACGAGGGGACTGTTTGATAAGAATCTCATCGCGAAGATGAAGAAGGGTATGTTTTCTTTCCTAGCTATTCACAATGGCTGCCCCTCTTTATGCGAATACCACTAAAAACACACCCCCTCCCCCGTCCCAGGCTCCTGGCTTGTCAACACCGCCCGCGGCGCCATCGTCGTCAAAGAAGACGTCGCCGAAGCCATCAAATCCGGCCATCTACGCGGCTACGGCGGTGACGTCTGGTTCCCCCAACCCGCACCCGAAGACCACCCGCTCCGCTATGTCCAGGGACCTTGGGGAGGCGGTAATGCGATGGTCCCGCACATGTCTGGCACGTCCATTGATGCGCAGGTTAGATACGCGGAGGGCGTGAAGAGCATTTTGGACGAGTACTTTTCTGGCCGGCAGAATTATAGGCCGCAGGATTTGATTGTGCACAAGGGAGATTATGCGACCAAGGCGTATGGGGAGAGGAATAAGATGTGAGTGAAGGGGGGAGATTAATATATGTGGGGATAGTAATAAGTGGGGAAATGTGTTGCTGCTATTTATCTAGCTAGTTTAACTAACGTAACTAACCAATTCCCAAGCGAGTTGCCACGAAATTCAAACCTATGTTTATTTAATCCAATTAATATTTTTTTTTTTTCAACACGCAGAAAAGCCTCCATTTCACAATAAAAAAATTCTTCAAAATTGTGTAGATAGAGAGGGAAAGCTTGAGCTTGTAATTGCTGCTCTGAAATAGTAAGAAATCTCCTCAATTCATGAGGCTGCAACGTCTGAAATTACCTTCTCCCACCATGCTGTTGAGTTTCTCAGCATCGCATTTAGCCATCTTTAACTACGTTAGTTACCCTTGGAAGGACGTGATCTTCATGCTAATCGTGCCTCCGCGCACCCACACCTCTTGTGGGTGCGCCACAGCGTAACGATAAAAACAGCGTAACGATAAAAATATCAACTTCTTCATTAATCAATCTTCAAATATTAATATATCACCACCACCATGATCAATAAGATAGATGATCTTGAAAAATGTATTCAGAGTGTCATTGAAGTCTATAATGGCAATTGAAAACAGAAAATCCTACCTCTGGCGCGCAAATTCAACATTCCTTATCAACATCTTCGAGCAAGAATCAATGGAAGAAAAACACGCAATGCAAAGACTGCACTGAACAAGAAGCTTAGCAAGAGCCAGAAGGACGTGTTAAAAGAGTGGATAGCTCATATGGACAGAAATAATTGCCCGCCGACCGCAGAGCAGATTCAAGATAACATGAATCTCATCCTTAAATGCCATCATACTGATCCTTCAACCTCCCCACCCGTGGTCAGCAAGATGTGGACCTATCGATATATACAAAGCTTGGATGGGTATAAAGGGTTAAGCAGAAGGCAATTGATCCGAAAAGAATTGCTGTTGAGGATATTAGCTACATCAAGGTGTGGTTTGACTGTTTGGAAATCTTACTTCAAAAGTACGCATTTCAAACCTGCGATATCTACAACTTCAATGAGATTGGCTTTCAAGAGGGTCATGGATGTGGAGAATGGGTTATTACTGCTTTTAAAGACTTTAATTCAGTTATAACTTCATCATATTCTTGAGGATTGATCACTGTGATTGAGTGTGTTTCAGCAGATGGTGAGGTATTGGATCCCTTCATCATCATGAAATCCAAAACCCAACTTGAAGATTGGTATACACAAAGCAACCTACCAGGCGGATATACAATTGTGACATCAGATCCTGGCTATACCAATGATGAGATTGACTTTGCATAAATTCAGCATTTTAATAAGATCTTTAAAAAACATCAGCAAGATAGTCATCAATTACTGCTTCTTGACAATCATGAATCTCATCTTACTGAAGAATTTCTACAATACTGTGATCTTCACAAGATTATTCTGTATGAATTTTCTTCATATTCAACTTATATATTGCAATCTCTAGATGATGTATCTTTTCAGCAGTATAAGCACTATCATTCAAAAACAGTTAATTAAGCTGTGTGTTATAAATATGAGCAGTATGAAAAACATCAATTCTTACAGAATCTAATTAATGTCTGCAAAATGACTTTTCAATCTTCTACTATTTGAGCTGACTTTATAAATTGTGGCATTGTCTCATTCAACTTACAATCTATACTGCTTAAGTTAGATTCAAAAATCTCTGACTACTCTGAGTTGCAAATATATGGAGAAGACTCCTTTTCACTGCAATCAAGCTGTTCAGATACTGCTTCATCACAGCTATTCTCACCCAAGACAATCAAGAAGCTACAACATCATATTTGAGTGGCAAAGAAGGCAATGCAAGATATGGAGGATACACTTGATTTCAAATCATCTCATCTGAGCAATCAATTGAACAAGATTTTCCAAGGCAGTCTTGTTCAGGCGGAACTCAATGCTATAAGAGAGAGTGAGATTGAGGGTTACTACCTTGCAATCAAACACCGCAGCACTAAAAATACATGTCAGCAGGTTCAAATAGGAGGTATACTCACTGTCAGGGATGCAAATAGAAAGATCATGCAACATAAAGAGGAGGAAGCAGAAAAAGAACATTATAAGGGAGTCAAACATGTTGGGAGAGCTTTGAAGAAAAATGCCACAGATCCAACTCAACAAGAGGTTAATGATATATATGAACATCTCCCGAATAATACAGCTACTACAGATGATATAGATAAATTAATTATCATAGATTAGCAGCGTGGTGATGAGATATTAATTTTTGAAGTTCTAATTATCCATATTTTTATCATTACGCTGTTTTTATCGTTACGCTGTGGCGCACCCACATCAGGTGTGGGTGCGCGGAGGCAAGATTAGTCCTTTATTCTTTGTATCCTTAACTGCCCGCTCGAACAATCCAGGAGTATCCAATGACGAAACAAAACCACACCAGATATTTACCATTCATTGGCTCTTAAGATGTTTGATTGGCAAGCTTCATCTTGCTTCCCCGGGCAGAAATCCTCACTGACCTTTAGAATCGTATACCGTAAGAGTCCCCTGCAATGAAGCTCTTCATTGGCGTAACAAGTTATTACCGAATTTTCAGTAGGTAGTTAATCGACAACGGTAAATGCAAATATCCCCGAAGGTATTCACTGAGAATTTTGGCGCTGTGTAAACTAGATTCCTAGCGGATCAAGAACCCGTCGGCGAAGGGAAGAATCTCCCCCAGCCTGGTTTCGGTCCGCAAACGAGACGAGACGTTAACCTTGTTGTTAGTTAGTTAGTTACTTTCGGTGATTGGGAATGACTGGAGTCCGATTGAGCCATCCATGTTATGTTCTGCCTGCTAATAGCTGAAAGTGACCATTTAGTTCTTCAAAGGAACAGGATTGAGATAATTCTAGGACTTCCCCCCGACTCTCAGATTTGTTACTGATGATGCCAATGACGAATGGCCTTGTGAAAAGGCACAGAGTTTGACTCCAGCTCGTATTCCGCTTCTCAAAAGCTCCCCAGTTTAGATATGCCACACTGTTGGACTCGCTAACATCATGTACAACCATGGACCGTCTACTTCAATTCTGCTAGGCAGCCAAACAACGGTGGAATCCGCGGCTTGGCAGGACATTTCTCCCATACAGATGAACCTTGGGAAACCCATACTTCCATGAGTTAAGTGAGGCGAAGCTGCTTTTCGTTGAAGCCATTGCTAAACGCTGTGATCTGCCTCTTGTACTACCAGTGGGGTGGAGATAGGGACTTGTATAAAAGATGGACGCCCCGATTCTTCGTTCGTTCCGGACTCTCTCGAATCGAACTCCTCTAAAGGATATTTTGTGTAAGATTAATCGCAGTCTTAAAAACGTTCAATGGTAATCCGGATTGTCCCCTCCCGCATCAGCAGCATGGTAGGCAATTGGGTAGTGCTAGACTCATACACACCACCAGCGCGTTCCCGCCCGCTGTATCCTTCACCGACTGTCGAGTGGTCTATAGACACTCTCCCCCTAACTGCCCTTTTCGAAACTGCCTCATCTAAACAAGACATTACCCATAGGATATGCAGTGACAGACACGGCCGCCATGTCTGCCCTGACAGACACCTGCTCTCTCTCATCGGTGTCCTTCTCGGGCTAACGCTTCTCTTTGTGTACGTTCAGAGTATGCGCTGCTTGCGCAGGATTCTAGGATGGGTCATGAACAGCAAGAGCATAGAGAAGTGCAACGGCCACCGAACACCTATCAGGGGCACCACGTAAACCACGGGCTGAGAAACTAGAAGGATGGATTTTGGTCCTTCTTTTCTTTATGCTTCTTGTTGGCAACGTTCATCTGAAGCCCTCTGGGCATTCGTTTTATGCTTATATGGAGAACATGATACCCCGTTTGTGACTCTGTTTAAGATCGCCCGCGGAAAATTTGAGACGTGAGGAGGCGGATTTCCAAAGCCATCTTCTTGGCTCTGACTTTCAGGCAAACAAACCAGTCTATGTCCGTCTTAGAATATTCTTGGGATCAAACCCCAGGCAACTCCCGATTGCTGGATAGTGGCACCCTCTCACTGGCCACAGGGGATCCTATGTAATGCATAAAGCGGGATTCGCCCTCGATTCGCCCTCGTTCTTCCCCGAGCATCGGCATGTTAAATAAACATATACCCTCTGCTAAGTGAAAAATATATATCGGTAAGAGATAGTTTGCCGACATTCCGGCTACTTAAATATTTGTCTACCATTGTTTGGTTGAATTTGTTATTGTCTCTAAATATGTCGGTGTAGAAAATTAGCTGATGTTATGCTGTTGACAATGTTGAAGTGTTTTCTACTTAACCAGATTTAGCATCTCAATGCTGTGTGCAGGTTCAAGCACCTTGCACAAATGTCTGCTCATCGCTGACAGATCTACTTCAAGTGCGAATCGTTGGAACCGAGCTTGCCAAGGGTGCTCTGAAATTCCACCAAAGCCCTACTAGTTAGTTACGCCACTATCGCCGACCTCCTCTTCACCCGCCTAACGAACTTGCCCGCGAGTTAGGAATTGCCGCGGCCTTTATGCAAAATATGAAGGGGATCGCTGAAGTCTTCCATCTTTCAAAATTTTAAGTGCATCATGGGGAAACATTTCCAGCAATAGCGACGAAAACAAAATTTCCCGTCGAAACTGCTAGCCTTTCGGAGCTTTCAAAAGCGGCCAGAGAACAAATCAATGCGTTAGTTACTCTTTATGTTGCTACCGATGGGAATCGTGGAAGAGCCGTTGCGTTCATGGCAAAGGTGCTACCGATACCTGTGGAAATTTACGTCCCTCGATTCCTAGATGAAGCCGCACTCGCGAGGATATCTGGTGAAGGAGCAAAAGTAAATGCAGTTTCCGACTCATAAGAACGACGCGATTCTGCTAGCCTCAAAAGCCGCTGATTCTGTGCCTGGTGGTCTTTTGATTCAAGATGCTGCTTTTGATGGCTCTGAGGAAATCCCACTGTGGATCCATCGAGGGATGCTCGACCATGTTTTTACGAAACCAATTCCCAGCTCAAGGAGGAGAGACTTAAAAGCCAGCAATGGCCATCACCCCTGTGGGTGTTGGGTCTCTCGCACAGGCCGTTGTTTCTCATTACAAGGCACCCGCTGATCAGATCTCTGTAGTAGCTGTCGAACCGGACACGGCAGCCTGCTTGCACAAAAGCCTCAAGTCAAGCATATGTATCCCGCTGAAGACGTCGTCGTCCACTATTCTGAAGGGATTAGATTGCAGGACCTACGTTTCTTCGACTGCATGGCCAATCTTACAAGCTGGTGTTGGTGTGACGATTTCCGATTTCGAGGCACACAATGCAGACAAGTATTTGGAATCGCAGAATATAGTTACGAAGGGGACCGTGCGGTGCAGCACGACTGGCTGCCCTGCTGTATTTATCCCAATTTCGACCCCGGACCCGGATACAGTTGTTCGTCCTTTTCTGTATTGAAGGCACTCGGGAGTTCCAACTCCTTTCGATGTGTCTCCCGAAGACCACACTGTCCTCTCGCAGCTATTAGAAGAGATTCAGTCATCCAGCGCATCCTCTGGGATACCAACTGGGGGGACTGAAAAAAAAAAAAAAAAAAAAAAAAAAAAAAAAAAAAAACCCGCACTACGGGCTATATTGCCGCATGGTCAGAGCATCGGGACGTGGACAGAGACGACATTGCAACATCTATGCTTTCTGTTCTGCATTCCCAAAACATTGGACGCCGATTCATCTGTCAGGGCTGATTGACAGGGACAGCGATTTCACAATATCTTCGCACATCCGCAACGGCGAGGAAAGCCAGCGATAATTTTTTTTGTTTTGTTTGGATGCCTTTGTATTGCTCATCTAGAATATCGGGTGTTGGTATTAGAGGTGATTTCTTCAACCGGAGACAAACAGAACTACAGCTAACCCCCCCCCCCCCCCCCCCTCCTCCTCCTCCCAGAGGAATACGACTGATCTACAGGCAAGATACCCATTGAGTTCCTTGTCACCCCTTGTTTGGAGCTCCAGGTCATGTTTCAAAGCAGAGCCAGACCAATACAGCTCAAGGCAGTTGAATAGTTATTAATGCAGTTATGTGAGAGAAAATAGTTGACTGGCTCTGAGAGCATTTCTCAACGACACTTCATGGACGGTAATTAGCAAATGTTGCCCCCCCCCCCCTAACTTCCTTAAGAGTTTATATCTCATGGGAAGAGATTTGGGGAACGATGCAATGCTGGTTGTTCTCGGCATATATTCGGCGGCGGCGACAACATCGACAAAAGGATGGTGGTGGAGGGGTAATAAAAAGCGGATACGTTTAACCTGAGGATTGGGAAATTGTCCACCGTCCAGAACTCGAGGAGGGGTTCTAGATTAAAGCGTTGCATTTTCGGTTTGCAACAGAGGCTTTCAGGAATATCATATGCCTTGAACTTGGAAAGCAAGCACATGAGCGTCTCTCACTTTGACAGGTTATAAACACAGTCAGTGGCCACGATATGTGGAATAAACTTTTGAAGAAGGCTCTCGATCACGCTTTTTGGTTTTAACTGGGTTTAGGGAATGTCTGGCACCCATGGAATCACGAACCAGTAGCATGGATCAGGGGCTTTAAATTAAAGGTCTGAAGACAAGGTTCGAGATTTTACTGCCTACCTGCACATGTCCACAAAATTGCGGATCAAAGATGAGTCTGTGCAACTCCTAGCTAATTAGTAACGGTAGCAGTGGATTGCGGGCTACTTGCTCCTAGGTATTTGGATTGTGAGCCGTATTCTTACGAATACCTCGTAGTACTGCGGAATTTACCACCCATGAGGCTTAATCGCAGAATGTTGCAATTCCAGGTTGTTGCTTGATATTTAGTTCTAATGGAATCAGGCCGCTAAAAAGAAATAAGAAAAAGAAAAAGAAAAAAAAGCCTTTTAAGAAGTCGTGAGATTAGCGAAAGTGTAACTCCATTCGTAAGTGATATTTTGGCACAAAAGATCTTTCATCTTTGTGTTAGCCTTGTCTGTGTTGAGCAGGCCCATCTCTACGCCACATCACATTTAAATGTTGCTGAGGGGTTGCATCAAATCAAGAACCCGAATTTGAAAACTGGTTGCAACCGATGGATGAACGGATAATTTGCACTGCCAGGAGAACTCCGTATACAAACGACCCATAAGGTTTTATAAGATCAGAAAAGGGGGTTGGAAAAAAAAGAAAAAGAAAAAAGAAAGCACACCTAAATTAGTGGACCCGTTGGTTAACCAGCTAATAGATAGATAGACACCGTGACGTAACCAGTTACCTAATGTTGGGAGCCTGAACCAGCGTTCTTCTTGCGCCACGCCCCCCCCCCCCCCCAATATTTCTGGGGGGGATCAAACCACACTGAAACCGAGTTAATTAGCCCCCGGGTGCCTGTTGTTTGGCTCTCGCAACAGTCGCGGCCGCTATTTCGGGAGGGGCTTTTAGGGCTGGATCCCCTGGAGGTGCCCGGTACCAGACACCCTCGTTGGGTCTAGCCGGCCAACCTTAACTTCACCTCCACCCTCGCCAGACTGCCCTGGTTTCACCTCGCATTGAACCTTTTGCCCCTGGCGTAAGGGTCCCTTTTTTTTTTTTTTTTTTTTTTTTTTTTTTTTTTTTTAATTGGATTTGGGGCAGCCATCCTTTGCCCTTTGGTAATGCCCGGGGCCATCTGAGGGCCCGTCCCTGGTGCAAGTTCCGCTCTGCCGGGTTTGAGTTGGCTCCCTCCAAGTATGATGCATGGATTTGTGCTCTTGCATGGCTTGGACGGCTTGGACGGCTTCGACGGCTTCGATGCCGTAATGTTGTTATTTGGAATGAATGACCGCGGCGTTAGAGAGGGTTTCTCTCCCAACCAGGGTCAATTGAGTATGGAATTGATGGTTGTTCCCACAATGGAGGATTCCAAATATGGTACCACTTTGCCTCCCAGAGTGGGCACTGAAACAGTGGATGCTTGGCGTATACCGACCGTTCTATGCGGGCTATGTGGGTGCGATGATGCCCTAAGTGCTAGAAATCGGGGTATCTATATGTGCAAGTGGTTGCCTGGGTTGCAAATGAAGACACTACACATGCTCTTCAGCAGTCATCCGTGCTCACTCCTTTGTCCCTGGTGGTGTTCCCCATCTGTATCTGTCATAAGAAGGCCACGCTCTTGTTCCTGTTAGAGCTAACGCTGTGACAGACTGGCACGATTAGAGGATACGGACTCGAACCGGGACTCGAAGTTTCATATTTGCCACGTCAAGTCCCTCTTTTTCCTGTTCCCGACTATTCATCTTATCCCGCTCGTTCTTTATTCTATACTTCATTCATTATTTCAATTTTTTTCAATTTTTTTCCTTTTTTTTTTTCACATCATCCGTCGTTGTTGCTGGATACCAGCGTGCCATTCTTTTGATTCAGTTTTTTTTTTTTCCCCAACGATCCCAGATGGGGGATCATTAACTGACATGGATCAACCAAATCACTTTGGCAATGACATGTACCGTGACGGGAGCGGGTTCAGAGGTTTTGGGAGTGACTCAGGGAGTGGCTTTGGAGATGCGATAAACCCCCTCAGCAATGGAACTGGGCATGGGAGGGAAGATGGAAATGGTGGTTTGGAGGGCAATCGTCTTGTACACGTCTTGCTTCTGAAATTTAACCTTCAAAACCGCTTTTCTGTCATCATCACAGCGTCTTTCAGTGTGGCAGCGTCGATGTTGGTGATATTAAGTATCATGTATGAGAGCTGGAAGTCGTCAAGGGAGGTCTACCGGCCGAAGATGAGGTTAGAAACTGCCCATTTCGCCCCAACCAATCTTGTTACATTCTCACGGCGAGATTAGGAGGCGATTCGAGATGTTCCACTACATTCTTCCAGCTCACTCTTTCCCTCTAATTTTATCATTTGCGTCCATTTGTCAAAGTTTGGTGTTGCTGGGTGTCCAGAGCACCGCGCTCAAAGACGTGTTTGCAAAAGGGTGTTCAGCCTCCTCACAAATTACATGGACAGGTGAATAATAAAACTCCTTATTTCCCCATAGTTTAGACATGACTGACATGGATATTATGTAGTTGTGTGGGTCATAGGTTATGTTGTACTTGTATTTACCTCGGAAGCTGTTATTCGAATTGTCAGGCCATCTAGATTTGCGGCCAAAGGCCGATGGAACTCACGTATATGTTGGGTTCTTGTTGCTGTTATGCTTCTCTTGACATGGATACCATCCAGTGCGAACACCAAAAAGAGAGAGAGGTGTTTGGCGACCTTATTACAATTGACCGCGCACTGGTCTGACATCGGCTTGGGGCTAACCATCAGTCTAATTGTCTGCTACATCGTGAATGGGACCACCTTGTCAATAAGGCTGTGGAGGACTGCGCAACTCGATGCCCACGATCGAATTGCCGCCAGCAGCATCGTGTATTACCTGGCCGGCACGACCATCGTTTTTGTAAGCCATACCAAACCGTTTTGTGCCTTGGGGTCGTTGAAGGGGGTTTTGCTCCTGTGACTAATCATCAGAAGACCCTAGTTCTCCCGTTCTGGGTACAAGACACGTTTTGGCGAATAGCGAACAACTCTTCGACTCTGATGGGCTCCGTGGCCTTGAATTCGTTCGGTATTGTCTACGCTTTTATCTACCTTCTCTTGCGTGCGAATGGAGGGAACATGATGATCGGCCCAGGCACCAAGGCATGGATGAAGCACTCTCTGAAAAGAGTCGACTCAACAGAGCTTGCTCTAGAGGCTCAAATTACAACACCCATTGTTACGGAAGATCCCAAAAGGCCTTACTTTGAAAAAGAGGTCTATTTTCCTCCTGATAACGACCGACTCGAGGAAACAGGGCCAATGAAGCCTCAACCGACTTTGAACCAAGTCCCTGCGCCGCGACACCGTGCTAGGCATTCAAGAAAGCCGTCCAACTATTCCTTATTCCCGGCGAGAGATTCCTCCCGCCAAACAAGACGATTTATTTTGAACTTTAATACGAGTCGTGAGGATATACTAGCTCCTCCTCGACCAAGTTATGCACGCCATCGACGCTTCTCCTCTGACATCAGTGCAGCCACGGTGCAAATCGGCCTTCGACTCAGCAACATCGCAATGCCTGGGCCTATGCAACATCAAAACTCTTCAACAATGACCCTACCCTTTTCTCTCGTCCAAGATGTGCCCCCCGTTCATTCATCACCCAACAATGGCTCAACTCCAACAGCTTCAAGATTCCAAGGCTTATGGAGCGATCCGAAGCCCTTTGGTGAACTCTCAGCAGGTCCCCCAATCGATGGAGATGATAGTATGAGCAGAGTATCGCCCAAAAGGCAAAATACACCAAGCCCAGAATTCATCGGTCAAGACCCACGACAACGGAGCCCTCCAACGAAGCGGCGGATAGACCCGCCCTGCATCAATAAAAATCTTCCCCCCACCCCATCATCGGCCACTTCAGCCGATACTACTTTCTCTAGCCAGTCATTCCTCTTAGCTGATCCGGCCTTCGCATCTCCTCCGCCATTACAACCTCTCTGGTCACCTCCCGACCCATTATCCATCTTACCAAACAAAACTTTCAGGGAGCCTGATCACTGGATTTAGCATACAGTTAATGAAAACTACGGTTTCTTCTTTTCTCAAGTTCACTGATCAACCCACCAACTCATTAGAACAACTCCCACTTCATTCCAGTACCATATTTGCCCCCTCCTCATAACATTGATTCCATCAACGACTCAATGACATCACTCTTTAATAACAACAACAACAACAACCATATTCTAAGCCGTGCAGAACACCATGCTCTAAGTAGTTTGTATCTCCACCGGCTGTTATTATCGTATCTATGTCCTGTCCTGTATTATTCATTCTTTTCTACTTTCTGTATAACTGCATCTATTCCTTATTTGTAAGAATCATGGGTGTTTTATTTACCATTTCACGATTAACCCACTCAACATGCAGGAACACCGACGTCGCCCTTTGTACTTATTATTTACCACTACCCATTGCTTCCTTGTATATCATTTACCACAGAACACATTTTTAGCAACCGTACCTCCAACCATATGTCGTTCAATTAGCGTCTATATACTGATAGTTACACAAGAAATGAAAAGGATGTGAAGAGGGAAAGTACGGATTTTATACAATAAACTTGCCCCCTCAAATAGTCATCAAGGGTAGAACAAACTCATTGTTCAATCCATCAAAACACCACGTTGACAACCTTCCCACCACCAACAACAATAACCCGCTTCCTCTTCTCCCAGTCATTCCTCTTTCTCAGCCACACTTTCCCCTCATCGGATTCCAGGAGGTGTGATAAAATCCATTCTTTCACTTCTGGGGACACATTCTTCGACGACGCAGATCCGTCACCGGGCGGAGATGGAATGGTTGTACTGAAACGGAGTTTTCCGTTTATTTGTACTGCAACGGTTTTGCCACTGCGAGCGCGGAGGGTTTGGACGTCGTATTCTGCGAGGAATTGCGTGGGCCAGGGAGAGGAGAAGATTGATGGGATTGCACCTGCAGGTGTAGGTGATGGAACCGGGCCTGTTAGGATGGAGCTGTGTAGATGTTCCCAGCATTCAGAGGCGAGCGCGGGGGTTATGGGGGCTAGGAGTCGGAGAAGAGAGGAGAGTGCGATGTACAAGATGGTTTGTGAAGGTGGCGATGACGCAGTTGCGGGAAGGGAAGAGGATGCTAGCGCGTTGGTAAATTTAGTCAGATCAGATATGACGGTGTTTAGACCGTAGGGTGTTTCGTCGAGGCAGTGGGAAACGGATTTAATGGTGTCGTGTGTCGTGAGGAGGATATTGGCTTCGTCATCGGATGTCTTTTTCAGGTCTAGCAGGCGGATATCATTCATGTGTTTCAGAGATTCCTTGCTCAAGAGCGAGAAACTTTCCAAAGAATTTTGTGCGTCTGTTACGACGCGCCACAGCCTATTAAACCACCGTTCCATACCGACAATTTTTGACTCATCCCACTCAAGAATCTCACTGACAGGGGCGGAAAACAGGATATGTGCGCGGATTGCATCGGAGCCGTAGGTGTTGATGCATGTGGTAGGGTCCACGCCGTTGTGTTTGCTCTTTGACATCTTTTCAAAGGTTATATTTGGGGCGATCCAGGTGCCCTTGATCAAAGGGGCATCAGGATTTGATAGGTCAACTTCTGATGGCTTCAAAAAGCGACCTGTCGACGGGTCAGAATATGTCTTTCCATGAACCATTCCTTGTGATAAAAGTTTGAGAAAGGGTTCCATGACCGCTGCGGGTCCTGATGGCTCTTTAGGGAACAGTTCAGTAGTCGCCAGAAATTTATAGATAAATCGAGAGTATAACAAATGTAATATTGCATGCTCGATACCTCCGATGTATACATCGACAGGCTGGACGGTCGAAGCGGAGAAGGGTGCCGTTTTGTTGAATGGGTCAAGGTATCTTAGGAAATACCAGGAGGAGTCAACGAAAGTGTCCATTGTGTCGGTTTCTCTTTTAGCGGCTCCTCCGCAGCTAGGGCAAGAGGTGTGCAGCCACTCTTCAGCAGATTCCAATGGATTTCCCTGTTTGCCTCTAAGACCGACGTCACCTTCAATTACGGGAAGCTCAACGGGGAGTTGGTCAATTGGAACAGGAACTGGGCCACACGAATCACAATGAATAATCGGGATTGGAGCTCCCCAGTATCGCTGCCGGCTAACTAGCCAATCCCTAAGTCTCCAATTTTCCGCGATATTTGCAAAATTCCCTTGCCTTTTCAAGTCTGCAACGATCTTACTCCCACCCTCGTCAGAGGCCATGCCACCGTAAGATCCACAGGTATCTGCCAAAATCCCTTTCCCAGTGAATGGCTTTAACTTGCTAGTGGATGATTCTGTGAGACTATGTTCCTGGGAAGACTTTGGCTTTATAACAAACGACACGGGTTGGGATTCCGAGTTTTCGTTCCAAAATGCAAAATCTCGAGAATCATGGCCAGGCACGCCCATGACCGCACCTTCGCCGTACTCTGCCAAAACGTACGGGGCGACGTATACAGGGATCGACGATTGTAGGGAAGGATTTGCCTCGAGAGAACTGAGAGGGTTGACGGCCATTACACCTGGAAGTCGATAGCCCGCCTTTGAGTCCTGTGGAAGAGAGGCAACAGATTCGAGAAAGAATTTTAGCCCGGTATCCGAGTTTGACAATTTCACCACCAATGGATGGGTTATTGACAAAGCAAGATATTGGACGCCATGGAGCGTATCCGGGCGCGTAGTAAACACTTGAATGTCGTAATTATCGTCGGGGGCGGAAACCAGAAATTTAATATGCGCGCCTGTGGACTTGCCCAGCCAATGTCTCTGCATGGACAACACTCGCTCAGGCCAGCCATCTGCCAACGCATCAAGGTCCTTGAGTAGTGCCTCCTTAAAAGCAGTGATGCGGAAGAACCACTGCTTCAGCTCGACCTTTTTAACTTTTGCTCCAGATCGCCATGAACACCCATTTGCATTCACCTAGTGTAAACACATCAGAATGTACTCCCATAGGATAATAATAAACTACCCATACCTGTTCGTTTGCCAAAACAGTTTTATCGACAGGATCGTAATTGACCAGGGCTTTTGCTTGATATGCCAGTCCCCGTCCATATAGCATCAAGAATAAGCGCTGCGTGTGCTTGTAAAATTCAGGAGAGCAGGTCATCAGTTCCTACCAGCACTCGTTGCACCATAGACAACATCAGCAACAGGGAATATATATAAAACCCCTAACAATATACACCAAAAGGCCCAAAGAAAGAGACATCCCCACATATCTAACCATACCCTATTCCAATCAAAATGCGCCCCAATAGCCCTGAGCTGCTCCTTCATGTTGGCTATATTCTGCATCGTCCACTGGGCGGGGTCAATTCCCCGTTCGATCGCCGCATTCTCTGCCGGAAGCCCAAACGCATCCCATCCCATAGGATGCAGCACATCGTATCCCTTCATGTGCTTAAAACGAGCCAGCATGTCGGCAATGGTATAAACCCGTACATGTCCCATATGCAACGTACCGGACGGGTAAGGGAACATCGCAAGGATGTACGCTTTTTCCTTGCCATGGTTCTTCACCAAATGTGCCGTCGGATCATCCCGCCATCTGTCTTTCCACTTTTTATCTACGGCTAGCAGGTCTAGCCTCCGCGGGGAGGTTGATGCGGCGCGGAGGCCGGGCCGAACTGGCCGGGAGGAGAGGGGGAATCGGCCCCATTGTCGGGTAAGAAGAGAGAGGCGGAAGGCCATATGGGCAGACATGGCATCCCCTTAAGCGCCCTCGTCCCAGGAATCCTTGGTCAGGCCATCTAACAATGAGTCTGATTTGTCGATGTGACCCGCAGTTGAGGAAATAAACCCCGAAGTCTCAGAAAGTCGAAAAAATGCGGACACTGAAGCCGGAGCGCGCTAGTCTGTTTTGAGCCTAGCGGCTATAGATCTAACAATCGGCAGGGAAAATCGTTACTTAACAGAATCTTGGAATCTTCGAAACAACCAGAAATTCAATTGCGATTATTGGCAGTCAAATAGAGAAGGCTAAAATGTGCATACCTCTGATCCTTACGTACTAGCTATTGTCACGGATTTTCCAAGGGCATATGCTAGAGTAATTTCATACTTCCTCAGACTTTAGAGGTAACTACCTCGGTTGCTTAAATTCATGTCTGACGATTATCAAGATGGGGTAAAATATCACAAATATCACATTGGATATGTCAGATCTGAAAGGATGACTGACAGTGGCAGTTTGGTACTGTTATTGCTTCGCCCATAAAACCTTTTAGATGCCGTTCACCATAACTAGTTACCAACTATACCACTGGCTAAGGAAGGAAAATGAAAGCTTTTAGCCAGATGACAGACGAAGCTCACCAGCCAGCTAAGAACACAAAGAGAGCTGCTTTTAAAGAGATGTAACTCCTTCATTTCATGGTCATCAGAAAGGGGTTTGACGCAGGCACACCTACAAAGACCTCCAGAAATTTTTACCATCGGAAAGTGGACGGTGTGGGAGCGAACACGGTATACCAGTTTGCTTAGCAGCGTTACAAAGTATGGTCTTATCTTCTTTCCGGGTGCCCCACACTCAGTCCGGAGAAGTATCCCTACGTGACACATCTACAACAGTCAGCAAGCGCGTACTCCACCCGTCCTGTCTTTCCGTCACGTCAAGGAAATTATCACACCTTTTGCTAGTAGGCAGCGTGGTTCAGAATGCGTTCTTGAACCTCCAAGCAGGAATTTGATTGACCAAGATTCTGGTATGTGTAAGAGGCTATAAATTTGTTATTAGTATATGAAAATCCAGAATATGTAGATGATATTATCCAGATGTCAATCACGTACCTGGATTTGCTGACGAAGAAGAAATTCGGCTCTCGGCAGTAGAGAGGCAGCTAGAATCTCTCAGAACCAATATCCTCCACTTTTGGTTAAATGATAACCACTACCTTCATTGAGAGGAACAACTGCCCCTTTGTATCTGAGAGAAATATCACAATTCCTTAAACGAAGAGGAGTTATGTTCGCACCGGTTCCCGAGATGCGGCTTCTCTTAAGTCGTGGCGGAGGGCCTCGCGATGCAAAACACCGGTGTTGATAATTTACCCTCCATGGGGAGGGCATAGCGATAAAAATGCCTACAATTATAAACTCCAGCTATCATCAAGATGTAGTTTGATCTAAAAAGTTCCGTCATGTTTTGTGTAAGGTTCTTCCAATTGTCTTGCAAAGGCATTCGAACAGTGGGGTTTATTTCAATGAAATATATAACGTACAGATATTTGGAAAGTTATGCTGGGTCGTGAAAGAATATGGTCGTGCGGAGAAAACGCACAGCGTCCGAAAAATGGACAGAACCTAGTTCTCCATATCAGCATAAAGCCGATAAAACCGAAAAGCACCATGATTCATGACCAAGCATTGTCCCATATTATAGAAATCAGGCTTTAATCTTCCGGAAAAACGTGCGAATGGTCAAGTAGGCCTGTTTTGGTATTCAAAAGGCTCTGTCCATTCGAAATATGTGGCACCCGAGATGGGATAACAAATAAGAAGAGCAAAACTCAAGCGACGGCGACTTCCCCGGAACTTCTGAATAGAAGCTGAGATTCTCACATGCCGGGGCATTTCCAACAATGAAAAGAAGGTATATGCACTCCTTGATGCAAGGTTGAGGATTGGCGCCCGTCAACTTTTTAAGCGAAGTTCTCAAAAGCTTGCAAAATGATAAAAGGCTGCTGGAGGTTTCCTATCTTGTAGCCGTGCTTTATCGCAAGACGCTGTAGTTGGCGAACATTCGATGTACAACTGAAACCAAACCTGGAATAAAACTATCACTCGCAAGACATACTGCCCAACGGCAGGGAGGGTTGACCAAGCCATGCCCCTTGGAGATTTTCGCATGTAACTGATGGATTACCAAATAATTTTGATCACAAAGCACATTGCAAATCTTGACAATTTTGTGGTTTTCAGTCGGCAGGTTTCAGACTGACAGGAGAAGTTTTGCAAGCCAATAACTAAACTGCAAAGGCGAGCTCGAATCTCAGCCACCATGCGCTCCGCAAAAACTTAGGAGAAGTTGTTGATATCAAGCTTATCAACTTCACATCAGCATCAACCACTGGGCACATTTAGGGAGTGAGGCCAACCAACTGCGAGTTGCGGAAAAAGCAGACTCCATGACTACAAGCTGCTAAGCCGTCGTCTGCCACATCCTTTGACAGCCCTGGATAGTTACTCTGTGGCATCCAGGGATGTTCATTCCGCATTTTCAGAGAATTCGTTGCCAATATCTTGCGTCCTAGAGTTAACGGCGTGTTATGATGTGGAAAGAAAGATTAGGAGGTGTATTTAAGGCTAACCCAGTGAGTTGCAGGCTGCATATTGCGTATAACCCCGAAGAGAGGCATGTGAATCATGCGGCCTCATGTAGGGCATCCAGCGTCCGAACGGGTCCTGGGAGGACCCAATATCGCCAGACGGTGCGGTGAAAAAGAGGGCATTTCCTAGAAGATTTAGTTTTCAGATCAAGTCAGGCCCCCAAATAGTTAAATGATATCATACTTCCGCCCTGAACCAGGCTTTGTGAACTTGCCCCTGAACCGAATATAAAAACCAGGTACAGAACTCTAACGTAACAGCAAATAATAAACACTCTAATGCACCGTAGAAAGACCAAATATCTCTCACCAAAATATATATATCTACCTCTATGTGTATACCAATGCATCTCCAAAATAGTTTATATCATACACAACTTCCCCCCTGAAGGCAATACCCCCATC
>NW_011371365.1:163107-165966 GCF_000150735.1 Paracoccidioides brasiliensis
CCCTCCCAATGCCTCCACGAAAATGCTCAGCAATAACCCTCCCGCGCAACACTGTCTCCTCCACAATCCCCTCAACATGTCTCGGCTCAACCCTCCCATACCAAATCCCCTTCCCAGCCAACGACATCACCCCACCATCCTCCTCCTGACTGCCACCCTCAACCGTCGCGGACGGCGGTAGATAGATAATGACATTCCCCGCAAACTTATGCCCGCCAATATGACTTATCAACCCCACATTCGCCCGTCCAATCGCATCCACAAACTCCCCACTACCACTTCCATGGCCTTCGCCATCGCCACATGCACCACCATCATCACCACCACCACCACCACCAACAACAACAAACCCCTCCGCGCGCAACACACGCCGGAACTCAGCTTGCAACAGCGGACCCACAATTCCGCACCGCTGGTCGCGGTGGCCGTGCCCGCATATCAGGACTGTGGGTGAGTGGTGTATCTGGGTCATGTTGGGGGTGAAGGAGGGTTGGAGGGACGGGTCGCGGCGCAGGAGGGTCTTTTGAGACTCGGAGAGGACGTTGTGGGCTGGGTGGAGGGAGGCGGGGAGGAGATAGGCGCGGGTGAAGGTTTCTAGGCTGCTGGGGTCGAGGGGGATGGCGGGGAAGTAGCGGAAGGAGGGGAAGAGGAGGGCGGAGGCTTGCGCGGTGTTTGTTTGGCTTCGTGCGGGTTGGAAGGAGGAGTTTGTCATCATGATGTTGTTATAGGGCTGTTTCGTCCACGGTTGTTAGCGCAGCTCATATTTAAGGGTTAAACTACCCTTCACACCCAGGTTATATGTAGTTATGCTTCCATATTCCCCTTTCTTCATTTTTCTTCCATGGCGAAAGCCACCACCACACCACCAATAGATAACACACTTCCCCATGCCCCCCTCCCCCTGCATTCCATAACAACAACGCACTCACATCACAATACTTCCCTCCCCTCCCAAGAAGCCCCTTCAACCCCCTCACCAGCACCCCCCACCCCTCCTCCTCCCCATCCTCATCAATCCTGCTCCTCCAATTCACCCGCCCCGTCGATATCAGCAGCTGCTGTGCATACGGCGCCATAGTCCCATTGAGATTTTGCGCATGGTCAATCTCCAGTCCCTCAGGCATCACAGGCATGGGCGCGCAGGGACACGTAGGCTCCGGGCATGAGGGTATCACGGGAAAGGGAGGGGGAATGTTTATACGGCGGGATGGGAAGGAGTTGCGGGCGCTTCTGTGTTGGCGGAGCTGGGGGTAGTGGGTTGTTGTGAAGGGGAAGGGAAAGGGGAAGGTTTTTGCGCTTTCATGGACATGGACTGTGCGGAGGATGGTATGTGAGAAGTTGCTTCTGGGTGGCATTGCGAGGTTTATTATTGCTGCTCTTTTGAGGGATCGTTGAAGTTGATGTCGCATTGGCTGGGTGAAAGAAGGGAGTTAAATAATTAATAATAACTATTTGAGGAGCTGGTCTTCTCTGCTTTTTCTCTTTTCCCCCCACCTCTCCCTTTTGGGTTTTCTTCAACAAAAATCTCGTCGCATTGGAAATAGATTGACGGGCATGATTGCGTTCGTATAAATATATGTTATTCAGTAGCGCAGGCCGTGAAAGTCGTCGGGGACTCAATGCTTTGCTTTATACTCCCTCGTTGTTTACTGCATACGGCAATGCTTGTTGGGAGGTGTGGACTCGGTTGGAGCCGATGTTCCGAGATGACATCGAAGCTAGGTTCTAGATTCGGGGTAACTTAAACCTCAATCCGATTTACATATCCCAAACAAGACAAGGAAGGTATTTCAACTGTAGTATCTTCAAGTGGTAGACGGTCAAGTCAACGGGAAATATAATACCCAAATTTGGCTGTATTCTCGATATGTAACTACACAGTTTTCTTTTTGAAACTTAGAGATCGATTACAAGCCAACTGGCACTCTTTGGATATCAGCAATACAGTATTTGATGAAAAGAACCATAACAGACGTAATTAGTTCTCCATATATCATATCAAGTAGCTACATAATGTAATCTCTCAGGTCAACCCATCCACCGGTAAATAAAGGTAATAGACTAATTCGAAACCCATTCTGGAGGGGAGCTGAGCCTTATCCTGCAAAATGTATCCCATGCCAGTTAAAAAATAGAAAGAAAGAAAGAAAGAAAGAAAGAAAGAAAGAAAGAAAAATATCGTATACATGTACGCGTGCATGCCAGCATCAAACATTCTATTCCAATCTATTTGACACTAGCCGTAAAAGACGCCAACTCATGCGGCGACTCAGTCAACGTCCACAGCTGAGAATGGAACGCGAACGCCCCCGCAACCAAAATAATGTAGTATGCAACCGTCCACCCGATACTTAGCGGCTTGTGGGCAGCGTAATCGGATCCCACATCCACATCCTCCTTGGCCCGGGTGATGATGGGGATTGCAGATGCCGGCGCTTCGACTCGTCCCCACAGCCGCGGAAGGCCGCAGAAGTTGCAAAAAGCGTGCACTACGATTACTGCAGGCAAAGAGCCTGTTCGAAGGTAGAGGAAGGTTGCGTACCAGCCAAAAATGGTGGTGTAGCCGAACTGGATTAGGGTGCGGACTAGGGACGGCGCGAGGTTGGTGAGTGGGTGGGTTAGGCGGAATTCGTAGAAGTGGTGGACGTGGGCGATCCCGAAGTAGAGAGGGGTCGTGAAGACGATTCGGGTTGGGGAGAGGTCGGTTAGGAGGTGTAGGGGGACTATTATGGAGCGGAAGATGACTTCTTCCGTGATGGGGCCCTGTGGGATGTTAGAAACTCATAACCGGGGGGGGGGGGGGGGGGGGGCCCGATTAGTGTTTTTTTACTGGGCCACTGAAGGCCTCCTGGGGGGAAA
>NW_011371365.1:165976-197113 GCF_000150735.1 Paracoccidioides brasiliensis
CAGCATGGGGTGTTTATCCCGGTCAACAAGAGGACTCACAGCGACGAAATTCCTCCAGCCAATCCACCCCCCCAGCGTTTCTGCGATTCGCCTTCCGCGAATCCAATCTCTCCACTCACCCTCAACAATCCCGGCCTCGAACAGAGGGCCCATGAAAAGAAGTGTGGTGAGCAGCAGACATTTTCCGATTTCCAGCGGCCCCATCGGCCACCATCCTAACAACCGTAGGACTTCTGAGGGCGCGTAATTGGCTTTATATACAAAGTAGCAGAATAACCCGAGACTCGAGAGAAAGCATGAAGTCGTGACGGCTCGAATGCGAGCTTTAATCACGGACGGTGCATCTCGGCTGAGAGCTGGAGATGGCCTGGTTGAGGGAGAGACGTAGAATGGTATAACATAGAGCAGAGTAAAGATCACCTAAAATTCACAGGATGAGTCAAATTAAGAGATTGCGCTTGTAGATGCAACGGTGGATAAACAATGATATGCGGAGTGTTCTTCAAGACAGCGGGTTGTATCCAATACTTCAGATGGACAACAGAAACCATTTTGCAAGTCAATAAAAAGAAAAGCATACCGATAAAATGACAGCCGCGTGTACTGAAAGCACTGGCTGCGGTTTTTCTAAGCCGAAGCGGACTGTGTCAGGAGGGAGAACATCTAGCGGATGGGTATTTTAGAAAAAGAGCAAAAAACAACGCAATATACCGTCTTTACTGTACAGGTGTTTAAGCCTGTCAATCAATCCTGTGGGTGCCATGTTGCTCCCCCTTAGACCCAGTATGCCAGCCAATAATAAAAGAACTTCTCCAGGAATATACACAGATGTGGGTCGGACGGAGCCCGCACGCCGCTTCTCCCCTGGCCAATCAAACCGGAGTTCGCTGCAGTGGGTAAATTGGCATATCGATTGCCGTGAGAGGGCCTATTGAGCTTCTACCGGTGGGAGGTGCCGTTCGCTCTCTGCAATGACATCGGTTGATGAGGCTGGCTGTTTTGTCTAGCAGAGAGCGGAGAGGTTGGTGGGTTTGGAGGCTGGAATTAACATCGCGTGGTTCGAATTGTCTTGGCACTCGCCCCTTGTCAGCAATTGCCAGCCACAAAGCAACATCTGGTCAAACATAGAGTCAGTTAATAATAGCCCAAGGCTTCCACAGGTTCTTTCTTCAGGCACAGAAAGCTCAAGTCCATCCGTTCATATTTAACCCAGTTGTGTTATCTGACTACCGTAGGACTTGACGCGCTTCTACGGTTCTAGAAATTCCACCAGCTTCTGAAGAACAACAGTGCTTCTCTATACGTCGCTCTGATGGTAACTACAGCGTTCAACGTTTGCTTGGACTAAATACTCTCTTATTATCGGACTCGAGGAATAGCGTAGAATCCAATCAGCGAATAACCGCAGTAACTCAAATTCAAAACCTTTTGCTTCTTCCCCCCTCATATCCGCGGATTTCACCCGGCTTTTATAGCCAATGGATCGTACGTTTCATCCCCCCAAGCGTTTTCAAATGGCTAGTGTTGGCTATTGTCACATGAGTAGGCAAGAAATCTCTAAATTCGGAGGATATGAGGCAAAATGAATGATAGTTAACTACTCGATAGCCGCTTTTGTGGCGTTGTTTGGTGGATCTTTTTAGAAGTGGCCGCTCTGGCTGCCCGTTTGACACCTATCGAGGAGCTATATTGCTGAGTCTTGAAGCCCATGCCTCTCAAGAGTATATATTTAGGGATCCTTCAAAATTAATTACGTTTATCGGCAATAAGGACATGAAGCAACCTCAGATATAACACAATAGTCGCATTTCCTTGGTCAATCTTCACTCTCGCTAATGTGGACCACAAACATGTCTTTAGCTGAGAAACAATTTCTCGTATCAATTGGAAGCGCTGCTATCTGTGACATGCACTGTGTTTTTGGGCGAACAGGTCCAAAACTCTTCGGGTACACTTACTTCATGATGCTCTAGGATTATTGAAGTACCATCGCACTTAGGAAAACGTATTAAAAGAGCTCCCAGTGTGGCTGATTCGTCATCATGGTCTCCCATGGGCGTTTTGCATGTATCAGCGAAGTTCGAACCCCCATTTTGCTGAACATAGAAAACCTTGATAACCAATTAGAGCCTCCCTCGGCATTGGGAATAAGCACAAGCCCCACGGTTTCACTGGGACGGCACTTCCAGGATATGCCTCGACTACCCCCTCTGAAACTTGTGCATAATCAATTCGGAGGGACCATACTTTGTGCAGTTAAATTACAGCGATCCGCTAATAATCGCGTGTGCCCCAGAGGCTATCAATTCCTGATCTTCTTTCTGCACATTCGTTTGAAAAGTCTAGGCACACTATCTTCAGGTGTTTGGCCTTTTTTGCTGGGTGGCCTTCTGCAGCAGTCCATAAACATGTCTGCAGGCGGTCTCGTTCTAGGTGGCGGTCTCGTTCTAGGTTCTGATGCCATTGTTTTTCATGATAACTGCTGCTGGCTTATTGATTGGTAAAGGAGTTTGATTAATGAAAACTTGACGCGGGGAGCGTGTGGATGTTCGAGCAAATCCGAACTTGTTCCATCGGATGAGGGACCACGACCAAAGGTGGCCATGTTCGTTCAAGCGTATGCACGAACGAGTGTAGCTACTGTCTGGTGCTGTTGAGACCTCGCACGAATAATCCGAGTTTGCGAAATGTGATGAGATGAGCTCGGGGACCAGTGACCGACCCTTTTTTTGTTTAAATCTCTCCGTGACTTTAGATAGACGAATGAGCTTGATTTGCGTTTCTTTTCTTTTCTCTTCTCTTTGGTGTGGGTTTCCAGATGACCCCATATTAATAATGCTCAACGAACGAGGCAAAATGATAATCATGTTAGTGTGTTTGCTTTCGTGCAATCATGCTTTGCAGCACGCTGATATATCCTTAGATTCTCCAGCGTCAACTCTTATTTGAGACAAAGAGGCACTCGTCCTAACCGTGGACAGACTGCTTTGATTGTGAAAATCCGGCATCAACTCATTCTTGATATTTCTACCAACTTCCTTTCCGCCAACCGCCATGTTCCGGTTCTTACTCAGAAAAAGCGATTTTTTAGATGACTGAGGGACAGCAACCGATAAATATCCACTGAGACGAATACACAATCCTGACAGGAAGAACTGTTGGCATTTCGACGCATGTCAGGAAATCCTCGTGCCGCAAAACGTTCCGGCTTGGATTTCCCGACATGAAACAAATGGGTTACAATACGTGTCTGAGAGAAGTGTTTCGCCCCACTCATCAGATCTTCCACTGATTAGTTCTCCACATTGGATGGGGCGACAGAAAGATTCTTTGTGTATTCGCTACGACATATTCTTTGTTCCAAAGATATATCACCACACTCTCTTCGTTAATAACAGCTCTCAAATCCTCTAAATACTTCTCAGAGCTGATCGGAAGGATGCAAGATAGCGCCGTCCCCAGAAAGATTGGCTATCGTATCCAGAAAAAGGGTGTGGTCTGGGGAGGATGAGATCAGGCAGATATGATGCACTCAACTAAGAATCCAAATTAGCACACAGCTTCAACCCTAGAAATGGAACCTCCATAGAACAATAATAAAAATAAAACAAGAATGGTATTGGTTGGGAAACTCGACGTCGGGAGCGGTCTCGGCCCGAGAGGCGGGGCAGGACTAAGCCGTTGATGGTTAGTGTGACGGGTGTAACCAACAACCTTAGTTTCACGGCAAGTCAAGATATTTTCTTTTCTTTCCAACATTTGTCAGACAGCCCGGTTGAAAGGACATCATTTCGCGTATTTATCATTCGATGCTACCCTCCGCACTGGATCTCTGGAGAATTTCCTAGACTAGCACAGGTGCCAATAAACCCTTTTGTGAAGGGAAGTCCGTATTCGCTTTTCAGCATGGGATACGGTGCAAGGCCTAGCACATTACGGGGTGGATTAGGACGAGGACGTGATGCGCCGAGAAAAATCGACTGTCGAAAGGCGGAAGCAACACCAATGAGTGGATCACGGATGTCCCACCCACACCCGCAATACTTGCAGAGAAACAACGCGCGTGAAGCTCGATCAGCCCCGTTCGCATTGATGCGGCTGAAATTATGACAGTCAGCTGTATGCCGGGCTCAGGTTTCTGTTCCATCTAATGCAACAATTTTCCTATTGTGGACTTGCAACTGGCAGCCTCGCGTATACATTTTTTGAATGTGGCCATACCACACCCCGTCTTCTATCTTCTATTATTTTCTTTTCTTTCATCATTGCCAATTTGTTAGCTCTTATTCAGCTCATGTGCCTGCATCTTATTGGTGGTATCGTTGCTTCGAACGTTTGGCTCGTCAGGCTTGCAGTACATCACTTTATCAGAATACTGTCGCCTATGACTTCAACCCGCTGAACCTAGTGCACACTACTCCAAGGTTGCGCCTGCTGTCGGATAATTTGCAATATGTTGTCAAATTCTGGGCATATATGCAAGGCAGGAGCCGGACCTGTCCTCTGCTTTCTGCCATTCTCCCCTTGCGAATTTACTTCTCCAATCACACGTGTGAGATATATTGCTATATTGTTCCCAGAGCTGTTCTCTCCATGAATATTTTCTCATCCATACACTGGAACCTGGGGTTGGCGATTTGGGCCAGATGTCCTCTTGTAGGAGCTCGAACAGCGGATGTGTATGTGCCACTCACTCTAGACCAAACCATTGAACAGCTGGGTCTGCGGCCAGCTCTTGCACATATACGGGAGCTCGAATTAGCAATTCCCGCGCCAAGTCGACGCTGTGAGAAGGCGGTATGAAGCTAACTCTTTTTATGCCAACTTCATTTGACCTGTTCACGCTCTTCTTGAGTTGAATTTTACGTAGCGGATATTAATATAGCACTCTTACTTATGTAGTGCGACATTCTTGCCACTGTGCTTCCATCTGAAGTACAATTCCCTGGCTCTGAAGACTACAATTCCACACGGGCAAGTTATTGGGCGCAACAGCAGTCTGATTTATCACCAAGCTGTTTTGTTGTTGCCAAACGATCCCATTCGGTGTCGACCTCGATTACAGTTTCACGGAAGACAAAATGCCCGTTTAGTGTCCGCAGCGGAGGTCACTCGGATGTTCCTGGCGCATCTAATATCGAAAAAGGAATAACCATCGATCTTCGGTCTATTAGTGAAATAGATGTGTCTGATGATAAGCGGATCACCTACGTTGGCGCTGGGGCTAGGTGGGGTGAAGTGTATGCGAAGCTCGATGAGATGGATCTTATGGTTGTGGGTGGACGGGTTTTTTCTCTGGGGGTTGGAGGACTAACGCTTGGGGGTAAGTTAGAGAATCCACACTGAGACAATATGCTGTTATGTTGTCTGACTCTTTTGCAGGCGGTATATCATTTTTCTCCGGCAAGGAAGGACTTGCTTGCGATAATGTTGTCAATTATCAGGCTAGTTATTCTTGTTCACTTCGTTTCATTTGTCATGAGATGCATGACATGCTAATATCTCTCCCTACAAACAGGTTGTCATGGCTGATGGGCGACTACGAGACGTCAATCAGACTTCGTACCCAGATCTATACCGCGCCTTGAGAGGTGGAGGGAACAATTTCGGTATCGTAACCCGCTTCGACTTAGACACCTATCCCCAAGGGGAAATGTGGAGCGCCATACGCACTTACCCACTAGATGCCAAAGAACATCTAATAGAGGGATTGGCTTCATTTAACAAAAATGCAGCTGATGACTCCGATCTTGCCATAATAACCAGTTTTGCATATGCTGGAGGCCAGTGGATATGCGGCCATATAACAGATTACGCCCGTCCTGTACCTGATCCGGAGCTTTTTATATCCAGTTTTGGAATTCTCGCAAACATTCCCCCTATCCGGGATAACACTCAACTTATACGCCTCTCCAATCTCTCCATCGAAATGATTGCTGTTAACCCTCCCTCAGGACTACGCGATCGGTACGCCACGGCTACCTACAAGAACAGCATCGAGCTGCAGAATAGAATTGTAGATATCGTTGTATCGGAGCTAGATCGGGTGAAGGGGGAAATCAGCAACCTAGAGGGATTTGTTTGTGCTGTTAATTTTCAAGCAATAACTCTACCGATGATTTCAAAATTCTCAAAACGGGGCGGGAACATACTTGGCATTAGCCCCGATGACGGGCCGCTGCTCCGTAGGTCTCTTTCCTTATCTCTCCCCTTTTCACACACGGTGCAAAGATTTTCCATTTCCCCGTTCAAAAGAAATAGAAGGAAAAGCTGTATGCACAATTTTGCTAGTTAACACTGGCTACCTCTATATAACTGCAGTTATCTTGATCAACTTCACCTGGGCTAGTTCCAGTGATGACGACATCATTATATCAGCCAGTGAATCGATTTTATCCCAGTCTAATGGCGCCGCGGCCGAACTGGGTTTAATAAACGATTTCGTATACATGAACTATGCAGGATCCCATCAGTCGCCGTTCGTTGGATATGGCAAGAAGAATTTGCAGCAGCTACGCAAAGTACAGGCCAAATATGATCCGAATCTGGTGTTTGAAAAGCTGCAACCTGGTTGGTTTAAGCTACGTTAAAATAACTGAATGATTCGGTCCCATTTTCAAAGACTAGAGGTTATTTGAGCAAATGTTGTACTCAGATTACTAAATAGTGAAGGGAGATGAGATGAAGTCCTCCCACTCCGAATATAGTCTTCTGGACAAATAATGGTCAGTTTGTGCAATTGCTATTCATAATCAAAAAGACACTAAATGCTTCTTCTATAGACAGAATTTCTAAAATCTAAAAATCTAAATATGACCCTTTACTAACAGATTAGGAAAGACATTAACTGCCACCACATTAAGCTTCATGCATCACACAAAATTCTTCGTCCACTCAATTACTCGTCTTCCTTGTCACCCTGAATCGATTGGGGGCACCCATCCCCAACCCTCCGTCTCGGTTCATAGACGGCCCTCACGACGCTCTGGTAGTACCAGACAACATCCGCATCATCACCAGTACCATCGACCGAACAATTCTCATCCATAATCTCAAATCCACCCCTCTCAAACCGCCGGCGCACATAATCAGACATCCCCACAAATCTAACCTCAACCGCATTTCCGGCATATTTCTTCAACTCCTCGAAAAGGTTCCGCATCCACGCGACGGCAGTCGCATCTGTGTGGTTAACCTTAGTAAAATCAAACACCACAAGCTGGATAGGAGGAAGCGTGGAAATATCGAAAATATTCTCCCTCCTTCGCAGTCTGGAAGTTCGTTTCTCGGCTACTACGGACCAGCCGCGGTTTGGTTCGGAGCCGATCGTGGTACTGCACGAGGGGGCATGGAAGGTTTGAATCACGTCGAGTATGTGGGACTTTATGGCGTAGGCGTTGGGGAAGTAGAAAGAGTCGGTGAACCGGAAAATCCGGACATTTGGGGGTATGAAAGTGGGTAATTTAACAACCTCTGGCTGAGATTTGTCTTCTCCTTGCATTGTATCATATCCCACGGTCGAGACGGGGGCGAATACCTGACGGCCAATGCAGTAGGCAACATTGAAGGCGACGGAGGTAACGAGGCCGATTTCTGCCGTTGCAAAGAGAGATACCCAGAAGGCTAACATGCAAGAAATAAAGTCGGCTAGAGAGGTTTTCCAGTACTTGTAGAAAGTACTTGGAGGAGCAATAAGAGGCGCAACGGCGGTGATGATGTTGGCTGCCAGTGTGGCTTTCGGTATCCAATAGAGCACCCGTACGAGCTTGTAAATGGATAGCAAAAGAAAACAGGTGGTGATAAGGCCTGAGAGAGGGGATTTCACATTACAGGAAGAGTTGACGGCGGTACGAGACATGGCTCCTCCAACACCCATGGCACTGAAGAAGCTGTTTAAGAAGTTTGTCACTCCGAGGTAAAAGAGCTCCTGACTCTGGTCGGCGACATAATTGTTTTGAACAGCAAAGGTGCGAGCTATAGCTGTGTGTTCTACGGCAGTGGCCGCAAATAAAGTAACGGTCCGCCCGGCGACTTTGGCGATGAGATGGACATCCGGAATCCTAGGTCGCTCCAGCCCGTTTGCATGGACTTCAGAAACAGCAAAAAGGAAGTTATCCGGGTCTCCGCGATTCCTGTTCACGGCGTAACTCACACCGGTATAGAGAACCAGACATAATAATGCCCGCATGGTGGACAGAAACCAGATAATCTTACTTTTGTCACCCCATCTCTTCCCTAACTGTTGAAGAACGACAAGGAGAACGATTCCCGTGAGGCCGACAGCGCATGTAAAACCATTGGCTTTCGGCAAGTTACGGAAAATACCATGAATCCGTTGTGCAGTGCTCCCGCCTACGCTAGGTTCACCGAGAAGAGAGCTTATTTGATTAAGAATTATGGTCATAGCCACGGCGGAAGCGAACCCAGTCAAGATAGGGAGAGAGATGAATTCGAGGAGGAAGCCCAGCTGTAGAAGTCCGATGCACATGCTGTACACACCCATCATCATCGCCATTGCCGATGCAATTTGCGAAGGCGTATATTCCCCTTGCAGAGCGACGACCACCTCCGCAGTCAGGAGGCCGATGAGGGATGTTGGCCCCGTGGATACATCTGTGGAAGGAAATATCAGCAATGAGCTACGAAACATTTATTTCGTCAAGAAATAAAACATAACAGCGCAAAATAATGGGACAAAAAAAAAACACCACCACCACCAGTAAATGATCAACCTTTAGTTGTTCCCATAAACACATATAGAGCTCCCGGAAGCCAGCTTGACATCAGCCCATATTGAATTGGAATCGCGCCTATTTTCGCATACGATAGAGCTTGCGGGATCAGCAGGAGCCCGACTGTCAAGCCGGCAATTACATCGTTCACCAGCCATCGATAGTAATACCGGGGGAGCCAATCTATAATAGGCAGCTTCTCCCGGATATATTGGGCTGTCGCTAAGGGGAGAGCTCTATAACCCTGAACGACCAGGTGGGTGGCCCGGTTCCAGTTCACGTCGTTTCGGATATCGTCCTTGATTCTTTCCCACAGTTTCATGATGGGGAGCGCGGGGAGTTATCGTGCCTGTCTGTTGTTTAGAAAGAGAAGTTCTCCATTGATCTCTTGGATTTCAATGAAAATGTGTTTCTATCTATAAATTTTAGTTTGTATCGGATGTATGGAAAGGTTAACTTCAGCGATTGTGCCAGAGGCTTTAAACTCTAGGGACATCAAGCCAAAAACTATATATATAATACCGTGCTTACTGGATTGGGAAATACAATTACCAAATGGAGCTTAGCGCATTTGCAGCTCTACTGCACGTGGCTGTTGCTCGAGCCGTGAGGCGTTGAAGGATCTATTCATATTAGGAAACATGCGTAGCTCACACATCTATGAGACAGATAGCCGTGTCCCATCTTACGTACTTAAAAAGATGAATGGTTAAACTCAAAGACATCCCCTCTGGAAGGCTAAGATTTTACCTGAGAATCAAAGAACATCGGATAAATATAATTCACGAGTCACTAAAAACCAAAATATCTTCAACCGTCTAATCAAACGTTAACTTGTTGAAATGTCATCAATCCATCATGATGATGATTATTATTATTCAACATGAATGTGTAGAGTTAGCGACTATATCATTTGATCTGAGATTAGAATTTACTATTAATAACAATGATAATCATATTTAGCAGTAATATAAATTATAACATAATATCTAATTAATTTTTATCTTAGAAATAGTGACTTCTATCAGATATAATATAATAAAAGATAGTTTTAAATAAAATAAGAAAAATATTATATACATTATATAAATAATTATGTAAACATTATTATTTTACTTAATATTAAAAAATATATATATAGTTTTTAATTTTTAATTATATATTACAAATTTAATGAAAATTATAAATAAAAATATATTAATTAAATATTAATTTATTATTTATTATTTTTAATAATATTTAAATAATTATAAATTAAATTTTTTTATAAAAGAAAATAAATTATTATAATTAAAATAAATAAATATAAAAATTTTATAATTTTTAAAATTTTATTAAAGCTTTCTATAAATATTTTAACTTATTTATAATTAATTTTTTAATATGTAATAAAATCAATTTTAATATAGAAAGAATAATAATTTATAAGGGGTTGGTATCACCGTCAGGTCATCTTCATGGCGTTTCCAGATGTAGGCGACATGCTTCATCGAACTGCTGGGCCAAAACAGGATACTGCCCCTGCTCTCTCCACGTGCCGCACGTTTTGCTTCGAATATCGCGGCTTCAGGTGGCATCCCAGCCAGAGATAGACCGAATGGGATGCTCCCATCAATACGGGCTCGGAACCCAACGTCGACTTGTTGCTGAGAAGTATTGCGGACAGGGCCAAATGTACAGGTTGTCTCAAAGGCATTTGCGATGCAGAGGGCCTGGGGTTGAGAGTCTGTACAAACAAGGCTTGCTAACCCCCCCCCCCCCCCGAGTAGAGTAACCATAAAATCCACAACTAGAGTCTCGGCTGGGGTTCGGCAAGGTGGTTCCCCATCTGTTGGTTCTGTAACTGAAGCTGCAGCAGGCGGACACGTACGAGCAGGACAACGAGCTATCGGCTGATCTTCGACGTGTGTCATCAGCTCCTCTGAGATAAAGCCCTGGCGGGTTGGACTTGTAGGATCTACAACTGTTGAGGGCCGCGTGGCGTCATAGAATCTGGCCCTTTCGGGAGCCCCGCTCAATAGACTTTCATGGATTTGGGGCTTGAATCGATCTATCCAGAAGTTGGTCGTACAAAATTGACCAGCATCGAGAAGGGGCCTAACCCATCTGCAAGCGTGCCGAAGAATTCGGGAGGGGTGCGCCTGCGGGGTTCCTTTGGGGTGCATATAATGCGATACAAGGTCTTCAGCTAACCAAGTCCAAGCATGTTTCTGCTTATAAGTCTTGCTGCATCATCGGAATGGTCTTCATTGAAGAAATACTCTAGATTGGCAATGTACGTGGAGGCATCTTTGGGTCTTTTCTTTTCGGGCTAAATGCATCGGATGGTAAGTAATGCTTCTTTTCGAACAGTCGATGCAGAGAAGCTCCCTGTTTAGCACTCTCTCGACATTAGAAGCCGGTTCGCAGATCCAAGATTGGTCAGGGGGCAGCTACCTTCCATGCACATTTGCTCGAGGGTGCGCTGTTGAAGGCCATACGTTTGCATCGCTTCGTGCCATTCCTGTTTGTTGGATGGGATTTCGTCCAGGTCTCTGAGCGGCCTTGCGACGGAGCTGCCGTGTCCGCGCTTAACTTCATAGGGTGGGGACATGCTAAGGCAAGTTTAACCTTAAAAGTTGAGATGGAGAGAAACCAACCACAAGGCAGCAGAGGCGCGTAGGCGACGGAGCCGGCGACAAAGATAAATATCAAGAAGAAGAAGAAGAAGAAGAAGAAGAGAAAAGGGCGGCCTGGGGCGTACTTCACTTCTTTCCATGGTGGTAAATCACTTGATGGGCGACAGTCCGCATAAAAGAATTCATTATCATCAATCAACTACCTACCAGACTAACAGAGAAGCCGACATTCCATTAATAGCATGCTGTGCAATCAGAAATGCAGCCATTCAATTGCCCGGAGGACGTTGGCTGGCTCATGTTGGACCTCTTTCGTCTGTGCATCACTTACCTCGTCAGACTCGTTCCCCTTTGAGTGGCTTCAAAAGACGGAAGACCTCAAGGTGCGTTGTAGGGACAGCACCAGAGAGAAGGTGACTTTTCCAACAACCCCACAGCTCCTACAAGCCATCCACAAATGCGAGAGAGTTACTGCACCGGAGAAAGGTCAGGGCCTCCCAAGCAACTGGGGTTTCTCTGGCTTCATGAAGACCGCTACCCACCTGGTCCTAGATGAGGTTCCTTTCACGAAGGTTGAATGGTATGTATAATTATATCTTTGATGGTTCTTTATTCGTTTTTTTTCTTATCTTCTTTTGATGTTTTATTAAATGATATGGCCCACTTTTCTGCAGGCTGAGCATCAGCATCATAATCAATTTCCATCCCTTCATTAAGGGGGAACAGATCTTCCATCTTCATCATAACCACTGGAGCTGCATGATTTGAGACTACTCAAGCACATTCATTCAACACAAAACCGCAAGAAAATCATAGAGACTACCTTCTGAAAAGTGAACTACTGGCAGTCACCTCGATCTTTTACCGTCAGATGAATGAGATGGTGTGGCTTCCTGAGAAGGGCCTGTATATGCCCAAGCCCATATACAAGGAAAGGTTTCTTGGCGGTATGTACATCACCTCCTCTCGTCTTTGCATCTCCTTCCCATTACTCGTATCCATGGGGGTTGTGATAATGCTAATAGTGCCCGCCAAGGCCACGATCGTGACATTCATTTACGGGAAAGTATGCATAGTCCAAGCGACCTGCAACCCATCGGAAACGTACCCAACGCTCACCTTGACGCTGAGGGCTATATATACAACCTCGGCAAGGACAATTACGACAAGGAGGTAGCCTTTGATGTTCTGAAATGGATTTTCTGTCCTTCCGAGCCCGCCGGGGAGCTCGCTATGAGAGCAAAGCAGTAGCGGATTTAGTTAGAAGAAGCAGGCGTGAAATGTGTGAGGTAAATATTTTTCCCGGGGCTTTGCTGGTTCAAGGCTGGGTGAATGCTTAGAGATGTGCAACGGATTTGAATTTTGGCGGAGTGTATAACAGCGGTAACCAAATGTCATAGCAGCTTGAAAGCATAATATTACGAAAGAAAAAATAGAGAAGTATAATATCTCTATTAAACTGAAAAGTAACTCTATTTCACTTAGCAAACCTGAGATCAAACAAGAGAAAGAAGTAGATTCAGTTATGATTATAGCTAATTCTGTAGAGTAGACAAAAATTTCATCTCTTTTTATGACTAATTAATCACTGCAAATCTTTAAATATCTTGACTCTAAATCTATAATCAAAACTCATATCCACTGTAAAAGATGTTAAAAGTGAGAACATTATAGAAGTACGTAAACATTCTATTAGCTTGTAAGATATATGCAGAAAATCATAGTACAAAAGATCATAACTAGTTACCTGGTCAAACTGCAAAGTTAAAATTCTCATATCACAATCAAGTATAAAAATTGCCAGGAAAGTCACATATATCCAGTTTTAGTTTACTCTTTTTAATTCAAAGATAAAAGAATAAAGTTTTAAGAAAAAAATTGAAAAGATAGACCGGCCTTCAACGAGAAAAAAAAAAGTTAGATCTTCCATCTAGAACTACAAGAAGATATTCTCAAAAAAGAGTCTTCAGTGTTACGGCTTCAATCTAGGCGCAGATAAACGGGTGTTTGATTGCTGTCAGCCAATTCAACGAAATACTACGGTGATTTACGAAAAGGGGCCTGGGGAGTTGATCTCCTTATATACTCCTTTCCGCTCGGCGGTTTGCTATGCCGTTGCTAGGCAGTCTCTGTGGGGGCCCACATTGACTTTATAATAAAAATTGCCTCCAGAGAATAAAGCTTAAATCCAACCAAGACTTGTTGAAAGTATGCAGTTAGCAAACATCAAATTTAGACACCCTCTGTGTATTTCAATTTGTTTATCAATGCTTTCTTTAAAGTGCTTGTTTTTCTCTTTGTGATTTTGATTCTGATTGTTTTATTGATTGCTTACTAAATCGAGACTGTATAGTTAACCTTGCCTTCTATAACATCTGTTAAATGCAGTATCATCCTGGGATGGAATTTCATAATTGCATGTGCTAAATTAAGTCATGTTTATTGATTAGATTCACAAGATAGTTCAAATCCTAGGTTAACTAGATAGATGCCATAGTCTTTGACTGCATACATCTAAATGAAAGTGTAAGTGAGCTGCAACAGAAATCAAATAATACTATTACTCCGTACAGTCCTGCAGATTATTAATTCCCACCCCAATCAGGTAGGGTTCCAGAAATTTGGACATAACAACTATTTAGTTACCCTCTAGAGATTCGAAGGTGATTTTATGCATGATCAACATCCAACAATATATGCACCCACCGGTGTTCTTAGAAGGTTTCTTCAAACCCAGGAGACATCGCCCAGTTGAGTTCTCAGCTGCTGCAGTTTCCGTACATCGGATGCGAAAACATCAATGAACAATAAATATAGCGGGAATCCAAAATGCCATTTCTCACAAGGAGACTGGAGGAGATTTTTGGCTAAAACGAAAATGCTCCTTTTATTTTATTTTATTTTATTTTTTTTTTGAACTATGCAGAGTGCGCATTAGATGGTGTTGGCGGCCCAATGGGGATTGTGAGGATATGTGTAGAGCGTGAAAGTTTCCGTGTCCTGGTTTTCAAAGGAAGGTTTGGAACTCGAATCTGGAAGAGTCCAGGTTTAAAATAAATGTACAGTTGGAATGTGACAGATAAACCGTGTGGAAGAACGATATATCCTCCTATTGTCCCCGATAGACTCTCGGAATTGTGATATATTTTTACAATATGGAACGAGCTTCTTATTTCGAAGGGTCCAATTCCATGTGTGTGGGTTTTCACTTTCTCCCGTAAGCGTGGGATCGCGCTGCATCCGTGGTTGTGTGTTTCTGCACGTCCCTTGCAGAAGAACCACCATTTGAACATCGTGGAGAACATTAAAATGCACGAAAAGGGGGTCAAGACTATTTCCCACTCTGCAGGGAGTCATGAAAACGATGTTTTTACAGCCGTGGAACCTTAATCAAATGCAGACGGAAAGATAGGGACGTTGCGTCGAATATCAACCAAGCGAAATAAATGATTGCATCATAGACTCAGTTGTTCAATCATGTTGTCAAAAAAGAAAAATGAAATCGGGCCATAGGTGCTTGGTTTTATGTTTTTCTTTATTTTATTTTATTTTGTTTTGTTTTGTTTTGCTTTTCTGAGAAGCAAAAAAGAGGCGGGCCTAGTCACACGCAGGTGTGAGTTGGCATGGGATCTGTGATATTTTAAGAACACCCATCAGCGGTTAATTCTCATGCAGTGAGAATCTAGTTCCTTGGTTCTTCTCTGGTTAAAGAGTTTGCATGTCCTGGACTGTTACCCGCTTCCTCCGCAACAATGGCATTCTTGTCAGCAGCCAAAGAGCCTCTGCATGTATTTTCTCCGCATGCAGGGGGAGAATTTCCCTGATTGTCAGGAGAGTTCAGAGCGAACCATGGCCGATTTGAACTTCGAAGGTGTTACAGTTTGAGTTCCCGAACGGCTTCCAAGGATTTCGCTCGATCCTGCGAATAAACACAAATAGCTAGCTATTTTCTAAAACCTGTAATTTACGCGCGTGAGAGAGCGTTTTGTAAACAGAAAAACGAATGATGAAGGGAGCTCTGAGAGAACTCTTTCAAAACAAAAACAATGCTAATCCTAGCTACAGCGTTTAAACAGGAATATAACTTATAACGGTACAGGGAGAAGCACACCGGAATAAAATCGTTACAATCATCCCTCGCTTTTGATCTGTTTACTCAGGAGATATATATATTTTTATCTTATATATTACCTACGAAACTGACAGTCCCGCATTCCGATTCCCTGACACGTGATCCACTCACCGCCCAAGTCTCCCTTTGGGCCAATTACGTGTTGAGCCTCACCCTGACACTATTCCCCTTTGAGTTACTAGCGCATTCCTTCTCTTGAATTCGCACATCTCAACCTCATCTTCTTCTCCGTCTCCTCCGCGCTTCGTTTTAACCTCACTTCTTCGTCTTCTGTCCTCCCTCCCCTTCCCCTCCCCCCTCCCCCCTCCCCCCTCCCCCCTTACCCCATCCTCTCCTTCTCTTGTCCAGCTCTAATTGCGTCCGCGTTGATTTTCGGTGCTTTTCGTCAGTTTGAATTAGTTCAATTGCTTTCGTTCATAATCCCCAGTCGCTCTTTTTCATCTACAGTAGTCCTCCAGCGCAATTAATTGCTCCTGCTCCTTGTTGCTGTTCTCACCCATAAACTAATATCAAAACCACACTCGTTTTTGTGTTCCCGCCCGATTCCCAACCAAAGGAACGGATATTAATTAATTCGAGGCATCCTCCTCTCTCTCGCTCTCTCGCCCACATTCGCTCTCTCTGCTTCGACCCCCGGATTCCTTCCGTGTCCGTCTACGCTCGAATATACCCAATTTTGGTGGCGCTTCCTTTCTTCACGATTCTTCTTCAGATGCCTTCATGGTCATATTTTTATCTCTCTCTCTCTCTCTCTATATATATATATATATATATATATTCTTATTTCATGAACTAATATTTCCCCCCCTGTTCATACGTTCATTTATATATATGCTTTTTTAACTATAGATAGATAGGGTTCCGGTCGATTTAGACTCTATTTTTTTTATGGTAATTCCGGTAATCTAATTGTTTCGCGAAGTCCGTTTCTACCGGTGCTGGGATGCCGCCCTCTCATTCGGCTCATCGACCCATGTCTCCAACAACCCCAAGGCGGAGGCCTCTCCACGAACGATCCCAGTCTCAAACGAACGGACGGAGTCTCCCTACGACGGTGCGACTTATACAGAATCAGGATTCGCAAGATGAAACCAGTATCTTCTCGACTACTCCTTATCCGACGAAGCCAGAACACGTCCTGTTGCCGCCAGCGGGCGGTAACCAAGGGTCGATTTGCGAGACGGGGCACAACGTTTCACATTTAGCTCTCGATCCAATCAGAAGCCCCGGCTCAAGTGTCAGACGCGACCAGAGCCTATCAGACCATGGTCTAAGAGACGCTTCGGGCCAGGCCTCCACCACCACCACCCTCCATGGCACAGTCTCCTCTAATCATACATGGGATGATTCCCTCGACTCAAGCAAAACTTCCATACCACACTCGAGTACTTCATATAAGTTAGACAGTGGCCGGCAGAACAAAGAGGAACGGAATGACGACAATTCATCCGACAGCGATGGTGTCCAACTTCCGCCCACAATCAAAGTAGTTACCCAAAACTTATCGTCACCTGCCACCGCTTCTCCAACCGATTCGACCTATGCCGAAACTGTGCCTGCTGATGGAAGGTTAAGTCCCAGCCTTATCCCCACTGGTCTAACTTCCAGTCCAACCTTTCGGCCTATCGAACCTTCATCGCCCAACTTCATTCCTCTTCGAAGATCCTCTCCGACTGAATCCTCGCTCTTCGAAGTCAACTCTGTTGGAACTGTCAGAAGATATATCCGCGCCGGTCAGCGGAACAGTACCTTGACAGATGCTTCTTCATCTGAGCTGCAAAGTGTAACTCCATCCCCTTCCATTCCTTCAAGTCCACCAAATGCGGCATTGAGATCCTATCAGTCCACTACATCATTTAATCTTCCCCACCCAACAAGTTTCCGGCTCAACACAACGTCATCCGCTTCTACTGGCAGTAGTCGATCCATTCCAGATGGTCAGTCGTCCGTGGGTAGTAGAGCTCCCGTCCAGTACCCTGTCATTCGTTACCCACAAACAAGTTCGCGGGCCGAAACTTCGCTCGTGCGGTCCATGATTGAGCGCTTTTCTGGAGGCTTGAACCCGCATTTGTCGACCATTCCCTCAGAGTGGTCAGCAGAGAGATTACAAAGCCTTTCCCCTCCATCACCCCGCGATGATCGCTCGGACGGTAGTGGGACAAGAGGTTCATCTGAGCCTAAACGACACGCCTCTTCAAGTCCGTCGGCTAGGCCTGTTGATAAATCCAAAGCCGAGGAACACAGCGATAACTTAACGCATCTTCGTTCCCTACCCCTTCGACAAAAAACCTCTGGAACATTAAGCCATTCATCGTCGTTATCAGCGTTAAGCAACCCTAGAAACTTCCTTCGCTCGCCAAGCAACAGTTCGATCCTCCACACGATCCCTACTTGGGCCAGAGTATACTATCGGAGTGGTGGACTTGGACCCCAGTTTGCTTCTCTTTTCACATTCGAAAGCCGCCCATCAACACCCCCATCTCCGCCCTCATCAGCCATCTCTGCCAAATCTGCGGCATATAACAGCAACCCGCCGCCAATGGTCAGCCGGACGCCGCTGGGCATAAGTAACCCAAGAGTTCGCCCCCGTGAAATCAGTTATCCACCACGACCGGGTAACCCTACCCCGCCTGAGGATCCCGATGATCCCGATGACCGCGTTGATGCTATTGAACCCGTCGATCCCACTGACCCGAGAGTCCACTGGGTGCCCGATCTCGAGCAATTCAAACACCCCAAACCCATGGAGAACTTGCCGGGTGCATGGTCTCCCCATTTGTATACGGACAAACGCGCCAATAATGTGCGGAGGAGCATGTGGAAGCCGCCTTCGCTGGATGAGAAGGCGGAGGGACTTATAAGCCGACGCAACGTACAGGTTTATGCTTTCGCTCTGGGTTTCGTGTTCCCATTGGCCTGGATCATTGCCTCCTTTCTACCTCTCCCTCCCCAGGTTAGCGAAGTAAGTGAGGAGGCAACCACTAGCCGGCCGGATCTGGAACATGCGTTCCGCAATCGTGTTGTTCTGGTGGACCAGACGCGGCATGAGAACGCGAGATGGTGGCGGAGGGTTAATCGCTTCATGTTCCCAATTGGGCTGGCAGTTATTGCTATAGTGGTAGGTGCTTTCATGATATATATCCGATCCAGCTTTTGTTGTCAATGAAAGAGAATCCAATACTAATTCTTTACAATGTTTCAGGTGGCGCTGGCAGTCCTGCTCGTGGAAAGACGATGAAAACTCTCTCCCGCCGCTAGCTTTTCTAATCTTGCACGCTCACGAATTTTTATGCCGATATGAAGCATCTTTCCAAAACCGAACCCGTGAATAAAAATAATGAAGTAGAGTCGATACCCTCGGAACATGGCGCTTTTTCTTCCTTTCCCTTCAACTATTCTCGAGTCTTTCCGAAGCCCACCACGTAGCAAAGCACAGTCCAACATTGCTTTTGCATTCTCACCGTTTTACCATTCGATCAAACTAGTGCTGGTGTCAACTGGGGTTCTCTCAGTCTTTATTTTATTATTATTATTATTATTATTATTATTATTATTATTATTATTATTTTATTTTTTTCTATATCCCCGTTTCGTTCCTTTCGTTTTTGGGCCATTTTCGTTCTCAAAGATAGCTCCGCAAGTCAACCACAACTCAAACACACGGCCCCCCCCTTTTACCCCCCAGGGGGTTACCAGGCGAACTTAATATGCCCTTCTTTCGAATCTTCCAAATATCTCACATCGTATTCTGTATTTCTTGTGCTTCCATGCATGCATGCAATCCACCCATCCATCTATCCAGGCGACTGACACCTCCATCAACCACTTCCATTCCAACCCAGCGCGCTCTACACTGCTATTCTTTCTACTCCCACGCCAGGGACTTCTCTCTTCATCTTCACGCACCACACGTGACGCGTGTGATACTGGAAGGAAAAGGCGCTATTCCGAATATCCTCCATACGATTACCTCTTCCGTTTCTTCTTTTTTCTTCTGTCTTTTTGAGGTCATTCTTTGGGGTTGATTTCAATATTTTGTTTCATTTTAGCTTCTCCGCACCGCTATTTAGGCATACATACGTAATATGCTGTTGTATATACAAATGCACTGAACTGTACTGTATTGCACTATACTATGTTATGTACCTGTTTTAGTTCTTATCTATGTTTGGGTTTCGAGGGGACGTTGGGTAAAAAATTCCCTCTAGTTTTTATATATAATCTACTTCTTTTTTCTGGTCAAGTTGTACGTTGTGTTGCACGCAATATTACCGATTATCATCTGACTATTGACTCTGTACTGTATACTTGCGGACTACGCTATTTATTGTTCCGTTTAGGGATGGAATACTTGAGAAGAAGCCATAGGTGGCAAATGAATACAAACGAATCATAGTGATCCAATAGATTTCCCTGTGGTCTTCTGTGAAATAGTGTAGATTGAAATGGCTCTCGGGGGATTTAAACATCTACATAGCTAATCATGCATTTACTTTCAGAGAATTCGCTTATATCAATCTACATTCGACAAACCAGCGGATTCCACGGAACATCATGGGTCGCTCTTCACTTTTTGTGATTGCTATTTGGTCACCCTGACATTTCGAAAATTAGATCAACAGTGAAATGAAACTGGTGTTGTTGAAGAGGAGAGAAGGGAAGCTGTAAGACTATTTCGTATATTACAGATGTGGCAGCGTGAGAGAGATACTTCGAATCCTAACAAACTGCTGCACTTTCCACTGACAAATTGCTGTTGGTTTAATAAGATATTTGCCGGCTGCATCCAAAGGTAGGATCACGCATTCATAGCTTGAATAAGGAAAACGCAAAAGGATACAAGTCGAGATGAAGGGCTATATCATATTTAGGTACCCGGCACAATGCGAGATTGGTGCAAGGCTGGGCGCTCTCCACGAATCGCTGGATGAGAATAGAAAGAATTGAAAAATAGGACTGCAACCGTGGATTACGGGCACCACTATTCCTTTGACACGCGTTGCCGGCCATATACAATCAACGGTGTGCCCCTGCGCATTGATTGATGGGTCAATTGGCGAAACAGCTTTGGAAGCTGTTCTCTCCGGCAGATTTCGTCAGTGGCTTCTACACCACCACTGTGCAAGAGTGTTGGGTCTGCAAATCCTGATATCACGGGCATTGTTGTGAGTGGTGTCTGTCTTCCATGTTGGCCGTGAGTTTTATCATAAAAGAAAGCCATGGTCTAGTTATATCATATCAATGGCGAGAGTATTCTCTTGCTAAACAAGTTATGGACAGCAGCCTCTGGCTGCGTTTATCGTCCAGGCTCTGGTATCCCTTCTTCTATCGTTTTTGTCATCCTTCTTATCGACGAGAAGATTGGAGGCGCTGCTTCCAGGTCTCCCAATCTTCCGACCGATAACCCTATTCGTCTGTGTACTCTTTTGCGTAAATCAGCATTACATGCGTTGATGCGTGGGGGTTTCTGGCGGCATCCCCGCGAGCGTGCGCCTTTTCGATTACCAGACTGTGGGAGAAGTTGAACACCCTTCAAAGACACTGGAGATTGTGAACGAAAACCTTCTTTACAGTAGCGATGCGCAGACACCCAATGGCGATTTCTGAAGCTTGCTGCTGATCGTTGTGTAAAAGAAATTTTTGTACAATGCTGATTTGGCCCAGGAATTGCACTTCCGATATCTGGTCTGATAGTCTCGAAGTCTCTCGACCTCTACCATTTTCCATATCATCTATGACAGCTAATTTTACCGGGTTAGTTATGCTCACGTCTTCAAGGTTGCATGGGGATCGTGCTACATACATATATAGTCGGACCTAAATGCTAAATCCCCAATCTCACCGTCTCCAACTGCGCGGGGATCTTGGCTCCTTCTCAGCTTTCCCCGACGTCCGGAGTCAAAGAATATGACGATATCTATCCATCGCCTTATTCGACACATTGTATCTCACATTTGCCATCGTTTTCGGCATCTGGCTAAACCAATGGAACCCTGAGGTCCCAGGCAGGGCCTTGCTACAACACGAAAGCCATTGCAAGGCCAACCGTCACACTCACGGGAAGATATCATCTCTCTCGGTGTCATTCTCTACAGTTAGTTGTTTGGCGCCGTCTATAACACGATCTAATGGATAAGTTCAAGGAATACTTGGGGTTTTGGCCATTGTCATGTTTGGGAGAACGGTTCTGGAATGTTGTCAGGGGATTGGAAGGTAGAGTAGGCAGACTTACATGGTTTTTTTTTTCTTTCTTTTTTTTTTCACTCTTTCTCTGTAGTCGGTCTTACATCCCGACTCTTTGATAAACAATATTGGATGGTGGAAATGTTCGTCTCAACCTGAGTCGATTCAAGTTTCTCAATAATTCTAAACCGGAAACACATCCACAAGATTCAAACCGGGGTTAGCAACAGTTGTCATAGCATAGTACCTTAAGGTTCTCCTCTTGGAAGTTGGGAGTTCCCTGGGAGCCCCTTTGCAGCCCGGACAGTCTGGATATCACAAAATTTATGTTGTCCCTTTTTATTCTGGGAACCACATGCGATATTTAGCATTCCAGTTACAGGAGAGGAGTGCTCATTTATATCGTCAATATGTAATCATGTGATCCCAAATTGACTGCATTGTGTGTAAATATTTCTGTATATGTGTAAATATTTGTCTTTGAGTTGTCCGTAGATGCTAGGCGAAGACGTAAGGTTCTGGATGGACCTTAAGGCAAAACGCTAGATGCAATGGGGATGAAGGGAAGAGTAGGTATAGCCGTAACTATGAAGAGAAACAAAGATTCATGAAGATGGGTAAAGCAGAATGATTGAAATCGCGCAGGTTGCCTGATGTAGAAGACATAGAGCCAAAAATATGGGTAAAATGGAGAGAAAATGCGCAGATGTGGAAACCAAAGAATAAATCCAGAACAATAGAATCGATGGGCGGGCGCCGCAGCGAGAAAGGGGGAGAAAAGGGAGACAAAATTATTCCGGTGAATCTACAATAGAATGTAATATGCACCTTATAATTTCCTCTCAAGCTTCTCCTCCAGCAAGGCTTTCAGCTCTTGCCCCGATGGCATAGTCACAACGCTTCCTTTCCTCCTCCGTGCCTCGATCTCGAGCTTGATTTCTTTCATGGCATCATCGATATCCTGACCCGGGTTGGATGGTAGTCCAAGCACAGGTGACTCGTTATTATCTCGAGAAGCATAGGCCGGCTTTGTAGCAGGGCCACCACGGGCTTTTAGTTGTTTAACCAGGTAACCCTTTGCGGGACTGGAGAAGAAAGCCTGGGAGAGGACTATGCCGACAATCCCGTAGAAGTAGACACTTGACCAGACGTGAATGCTGTCTTTGAAGTGAAGAATTACGAAGGGAGCGACGATAAATGAGAGAGATAGTTGGGTTGTTAGCCAGCTCAGGATATCGTAGATGCGTTTGTAGGGGGTTGGGGAGGACCCGTCTGAAATATAGAAAAAGGGCCGAACGTAGCGACGGTAGTCTGAGAGGTTGTTCCTATGTTAGTTTTAATCAATAAAAGTGGATAATGAGCTAAGAAAGGTGTGACGTACTTTTTGCAGTTGTTTGAATGAATGCACCTAGTATGAAGGTCAAGTAGTATCCAGGGTGGAAACCATGCCAAAATGCACTTGTTATAAACGTGGCGAGACTCGCTCTGAATCCTGGTTTTTTGCCCCTTGGGGTCACCCTCAAGTACACATAGTTTTTCAACCAGTGGTTGGTATTTTTATTCCAGTTACTGAGATAATCGTGTGGGTTCTGTGCCGTTTCCAGTCCCTTTGGGTTCACGTTTTCTAATCGATTCCAAGACACCTTACCTGTATTTACATCGAAGCCATTATATCCTATTCCCGATAAGATGCAGGCCCCCTCAGTTAAGGACCATACTCCGTAATACTTGAGACGCGCAGTAAATCCAAACATGTGGAGTATCCATATTCGCCTCAGCAGTCCGTATTTCGAATAATTGTCGCTCAGGAGAAAGTCGACGGTATACACACTTCCAAATTGCAGAAAGCCGAATATCCAGAACAAACCCATCACTGCTTTCAGCATAGCAGGCCTACCGCTTCTCGGGATCTTTCGCTTCTTACGAGTCGGGGGCTTCTTCGCTGGGTCTACACCAGATGGCGCATCAAACATGGTGGTCTCGATCCATTTTCGATATTCCACATAGTCGAAAGCCGGCCCCGCAAAGAGAGACGGGAAAAAGAGTGCATAGCCCGCAAAATTAAGTAGGCTAGGGAGCTTGGCGATAGCTGCGTATTTCTGAGATTCTGACAGCTTCTCCTGCGGTAATCGACCGTCATGTACGTTCCAACAAAAGACGGTTAATTTCATCACCAACACCATCTGAGCTCCCGTGATATCGACAGTAGACGGGCTATTGGCGAGTTGTCTGGATATATGATTAATAGACATATGGCCCATTAGAAACCCGAACGCGAGCCACGGCATTAATGATCCGTCGATGTAATAAGCTATAGCATATGCCCCTGCAGAGCTATAAAATATGGTCCGCACTCCATCCCAGAGGTCGAATAAACCCACCAGGTAAAATAATGAAACGCCAACGATAAACAAATTTTTCTGCCATGGCTTCGAGTCCGGAATCCTTTTCAAGGTGCCGGCAAGAGGGTATGAAAGGAGGAGCGATGTAATCAATTTTACTATTTGAGATGTGATATTAGCGGCTGAGATGACCGTACAACAACACTCTTGAAGGTGGACGTACGTTCGTCAATGGATGCTCCTGTTGCGTTCGCTACCGGCACAAAAGCTGCATAATCGTTTGTGTTAGTATTGGATATTCACGAGAACGTCTGATGAAGGAAACATACGAGTATTGATAAATGGTAGCATGCTGAGCAGATCTCAATGCTCACCGCGGGCTACGCAGATAACGTAGAATGCCAAATAACATCAGCATTCAAGAATAGAAGCTTGTGAAACTGCAGTACGCATGCTAATAGCTCTTCTCCTCGCCTCTCCTCTATGGCACGTTTGTCGAAGTCCTTGCAACCACTGCTATCCGTTGAAACTTGAGGTTGCAAAAACTAGAAAAGGCTCATGTCTGAAGTGGCGGATTGGTGGAGGTATCCTGGTACTTCGGAACCAAGTACTTTGACATGCTAAAATCCAGTTAAATCTACCTCTTAGCAAGGTACCTCGTCTTGTCACCCCCAATGTCATCCTCAAAAATTTTACACCGTCATGAAAACATCAAAACAAGACAGTCAACTACTTAGTATCTTTCTCCAGATTCTACAGCATCTTCATCAACCATTGTCATCACTTTGGAAGCCTTCTCATTAACTCGTAGATGTCGTGGCAATATCTCAGCGCACCACTGACCACTACTTACTTCACAGCCAAACCAGTTGGTTCTTCACGCCATGATGCAAAATCGGCCTCTAACTTGACTAGCAGATTCATTGCTATGCACTCTGTTCTAAATAAAACACAGCTGTTTGGCCCCAGCATCACTGGGTCAGATTCCTCCATGTCTGACAAGCATTAATTCTTCGTGCCTGGGCGAATCGTTTCCCTGTCAATGACTTGCGTCGAACGATCTTAGATGATAGGCCTTGTCTAAGGAACGTAGCCTCTACTCCGAACTCCGTACCTTATTTTGGTTTTGACACACTTGTTTAGCATCATGGATCCTGCGCAATCTTGCAGAGAGAAGCGATGCTTGGGAAGAACCTTGCAAGTCAAGGGTGGTCAGTTCCATGAGATCGGAGCGGACGTAACAGCTTCTGGCAGCTTGAAGAGTTTGGCCGGCATGAAAGACTTTAAAAGGCCCTGATGCTTCTCCCATGTTTGGGTGAACTCACTGCGCTCTTTTATGAATGACTGACGCCGAAGTGGTAGTCAGAACCCGCCTTGTTAAACCTCCGAAACCGAGCACTAGTAAACACAACTTGGCAGGAGACCGCATTGATTGATTCTTGAGGTCGCAAGGAAGTGGTCGCGTGCCAGTTCAGTCGCATCATGGCAGCAGTTAGCTATGATCTGGTACAAGATACCGACCCAAATGACAACAGGTGAGCATTCATCCAGCACCTCCTTTCCTTAACTTTCAGAGCCACTGAGAAACAGCATGAGAGCAGCGTCGCCCGACAGCTTTTGCCAACCCCAATTGTGCCTTCAGAAGAGTTGGGCAATGCTTCATCAGTTTCTTCCATGAAGCCGCCTCTCGACAATGTGCCCCAACCCAAGGATCAGCCGTCTGGCTACAAGCTTCGTCGCTTCTGGCTCCGAACATTAATCGGCGTCGTAGTGCCCCCTGCAGTTACTGGGTATTTTATCTTTTTGGTTAAATATTTCCTGGAATCCCAAGATGAAGGCATAAATCCTTTGAAAATTGGCCGAGCTGGGGCGAACTTTGCTTATTGGAGTTGGTTCATCATCGGTATAAGTTTTTGTCTATTCACATCATAAGCATCTTACATTTAGAGAATGTTTCTTGATACGTGTTGCTTAGGTATCTTTGGGCTGAACGCAACGAAGTATGGCCTCGTGGGTGTCGAGGCAGGAATGCTGATGTACACTCCATCAATCGGACCCAAGGATGGACTCCAGCTTATGATGCATGCGGACCGGACCTGGAGCGGTCCCACCGGTTGGTGGAAGATCACCCAAAAAGTTATGTTCCTCAGCAGAAGACGCACGGCATCTAAACAAGATGGTGGAGGCCACTTTCCATCCATACTCTGGTATATCCTTCTTGTTCTGAGTGCTCTCCCCCTTATAGCTCTTCCAATCTCTGGCCTCTGTATGGAAGTTGGGGATGGCTATATCCAGAACACTGGCATGACTTCTAAAAAAGCCGAGGTGCTTGGCCGGAACGTGGAAAACTTCGATTCCAGAGAAACGACATCAGTCCTAAATAGGGCTTTTACAGGCTGGTCAATGGGGATGCCCGCCCGGTTGCCTGGTTTTGGCATGATGTACACCCGACCAGAGCTGAAGCGTTCAGATTACGACTTCCTCAGGGAAATTCCCAACACATTTCCTCCAGATTCCGGTATTCCCGAAATATTCCTCACTCCCCAAGCCCCTGTTCCAGTCTCAGGGACAACCTGGGGGCTAGTGATTCGATATAATTGTAGTTCAGTGTCTAAAATTTCCGAACTCACTATATTGAACCGGTTCCACGAACATGGGAACAACACTCTACCTAAAGCCTCCTCCGAAAATAACTCCTACCCCCTCAGCGATTCCGTGCGCCCGATTGACCGCACCATAGCTGAGGGACTGGTGTATCTTCGGGATCATCGAGCTGGAAGAATTGATAACTACGCGGCTGTTTCAGAAATAGCCATGACTAACGCAGAAAAGTTACGATACGACTCCACATTTGGCCAAGAATATCGTGCTCCCGGCCTCGATAGAGATTTCGTCTTTGAATATGTCCTCTATCAGAATCTAGATCCCCCACGCCCCGCTCATCCCGATGCTGGTGGTACGGACCTATTTGGTCAAAGTGTCTTTGATATCATGGATATGGGGATTGACAAGTCCATCCCCGAAATTGCAGACCGATATAACACCTTGTTTGACTCAAACAAAAAGTTGAACGTTGTTGTTGGGGCTCGATGTACCTCCTCCTCCGATGTGGGTATTGCTGACGTGGACGGACGCACACTCAGCTTCTCAAATTTCAAACGCGTTGACGCTAAGGCAATTCGGAACGCCTATAGTTTGGATGTCGGAGTAAAACCTTTTGGTGCTGGAGCGGCCGAACTCGTGCTTAACACGGAAGGAGATAATCCCTCTCGTGGGAAGGTTGGTCTTCAGAATATCATTTCGTCGGTGGACGGTCGCCCGTATATCGACACACATTACAGCTTTGTTGTCCCTGGTTATATCCAATCGAAGCAACTTAGGAATTCTCTTCTCCAATGCCATGCCACATATGCCCTAGAGTTGATGTATGATGGAGCTGCGAAATACGACGACTTAGCCCAATACATCAAATTCTCCAATGGCTCCTCAGGGATGTCGAACATCAAATTCAACTCCCGCAGCTTCTTTACCCATGAGAATCTCACAGCCGCAACACCAGGAAAAATCCTCACTCAAGGCCCGTTGAAGCATATCTGGCTTCCTTTATATTTTCTCATTCCGTGGACTTTGGTATCCGTCATTCTCACTCTCATGTTCTCTCCCACGCCGAGATGGTCTGATACGCTTGATGGGTTTAGTCTCTTCCGTTTTGGAGCGGACTATGCGGACGAGGTGAAGGGCCATGCCGAATATTATAGCACGGAGGATTATGAAAAGTGTGGCCCGTTGATGGACATACCTGGACTTATTGGTGACTCGAGACCGATGTCAATTCACGGTCATATATCGTTAGTTAAGGATAGTGGGACTTCGCGGGATAAATTATATGTTTGAGTTTTTGCCATCCGTTCAAACTTCTCAGGGGCAAGTGTGCAGGTCTTCACAAATTAGACATAGTTGAAAATTTGAGCGATTGTATAGTATGGTATATCCCATTCCACACAGATCTGATGCTTGAACAGGTCGGCAGCAACATCTAATGTCATTACTTAATTTTTTGTTTTGAGGCCTCACTGCTAGCTTTGGTTCTATGTATTTCATGATACTTGTGTGTCAGAGTCTTAGAACTTCTTTTGCTCAAGGAGTTAAGTGAAGTCAGTGCTGGAGGCGTATCATTTCATTTGACCCACCATTATCACCCTTCTCATCCATCCCCGATGAAATTTACTATGATGGTTTTGATGAAAGCTCACCTCTCTTCCTCTATTCTATTTCTTGTTTTTCTGCAGCATCTTCCATATGGGCATACTCGTTTGCACGTTTTAAAACGTCTCACTACTCAATTTCTGCTTGTCTATCGATGTATCCGTCTATGCAATTATGAACTCCCCGAGCGTTTACACCCGGCAGAGGGGTTATTAGAACACCAATCAAGCACCCCTGAAATCAAAACTAAAAGTCAACCGCGGTATGGAGATGAAAACGATTCGAACGGCTTAACCAAGAACAGGGTGGCCTCTACCACAAGTTGTTCATTTCGTCCTCGGATCTGTATCCATGCTCTGCGACCTTTACCTCATAGATATATATATCCTACCAACCTAAGATTCGACCATACAGGAGCAACGCGGGAAATTGCCGTTTCAAGAAATAATCCCCCACCATTTCTCGTTCTCCCATGATGATACACGCGTCTCGGCCTCTGCTGAAACAGGCTTTACGATGCTTTACGATGCTTTACGATGCTTTACGATGATATACCTTCCCTCCTATTCATGCAATTCCCTCATAGCCATCACTGCCAGGCAGATACTGAGGCAATGTAACTCCAAAGCGAAATGGATGGGCATTTACCTGTCCAAAATGCCTAGAATGGGAGATTCGGAGTTTGCAGCTCTGGTTTCTCCCAAACCTTTTGTTTTCCCCACTCCCCTTTCTCTCCTCCTTGCTTTTCACCTATTATCATCTTGCTCTAATAAACCCTAACAAGCTGACGCACATGAAAGGGAACGAAAGTTTAAAAGGCAAAAGCCACCAAACACGAGGATGACAGCCTCTCTCCGGAACGCGCAACATTGGGGGAGGAGGGGGTGTTGGATTTACTGAGATGATATACAAAAAAGCTGGGAAGTTGCTTACACATGGTGTTGTTATCTGCACCATTATTCTATGACATGCATAAGAGTTCCCCACGAAAGATAAAGTTCGGAAACTCATTTTGTGCTTTTTCGCTTCCTTATTATACTCTCTATTCCGGGGATGCGAGGATCGACGACTAGAAATGCAGATGACAGATTTGACTGTTGGGCAGAAACTTTTGACTGTGCCCTGAATTCCTTGGTAGCTGGGATGTGGGCGGATCATGGGGATCACGGAAACTGGAAAGATGGAATTACGCGACACCAAGTAATTACCCGAGCCTACACTGAAGGCAAGGAAGGGTATCAAACCTTATATTGCGCCCAGTACACCACGATTACACAAACCAGCTCCTTCAATCGAAGGGGAGAACGGCTCCAGGAGGAGGCAGAGGCAGACTGCTGGGATGTTTTGTATTTGAAATTTGCCCCTCAGAGTTTCCCAAGACCCACCCCGAGCTACAACAATTCTGAATACCTTCTCTGCCTTGCTTTTTCTGGCCTTGTTGGTTTGCATTTGGCATATAGAAAGAGACTCTTGCTGTTTCGCGGACAAACCCGGAAAGATCCGCCATACATTCGCTTCAAAAGTATGCGCCAGTTTCAAAATCATCCATCCTCATTCTCCCAAACGCTATTTCAAGGCCCGGGTAACATTAAGAATGGCCGAATGCCTTGATGGCAATCCCCACTAACCTTCTCAGAGCAGAGGAAGAGGATCATGAGAGTGTTTGTTCCCTGTTTTGCTTTTTCTCTTGGTCTCGGGTTGTCACGGAATCTCTTCTCAGTATCGAGGAGCCCATGGATATCTGACATGTCATAGGAACCATCATTCCGCCAATATCAAACGAAATACATATAAACCAACCAAAAAAGAACCCCTGTCTAACATTGGAAAATACCTCACACACAGGGGGTATTTGATAAAGCTGAATAGTCAATTTTGAAGAAATCACTTGATTCTGAAGCGGCTAATTAGACCACAGAGTTCAAAGCAACATGCAGGTACGAGACAGCACGACATACCCGACAGCTGTACTAAGGTCGTTTGTAGTGGTCAGAATCATGCAATGAATTCTGATATCAATTTCTTGCTTGACAAGTCGGGTCTCTACGGCGAAGATGAGGGCAAGCGACAACAAACACATCTCACGCAAGCTGATATTTGCCATCACCTAGCCTGGGAGACATCAAGAATCCCGAAGGGGCGTCCATTTGAAGAGAGAGAGTTCTGTCACAAACCCGTCGACGCTGTCCAGGCTGCGCCGCATAGCTCTGTATCCTGCCAGGACAGTGACCGCGGGGGGGGGGGGAGGAGGGGAGGGGGGGGGGGGGCCAAAAAGGGAAGAAGAAAAAAAATTTTTCCGGGATAAACCCCCCGAGGCAAAGCGCCCAAAAAGAAAAAAACAAAAGGGGGGTTATTTCCCCCCGTATTTCGGGGGAAAAGGAATCCCCGGCGCCGGGGTAAAAGGGTGAAAAAAAAAGAGGTGCTATAAGTGCCCCCCATTAAAAAACCCTCTGGAAAGCTGAAAAGGGAAAATTTTGCCGTCCAGCAAAAAAACCCCTAAAAGAAATCTGGGAACAGGGGGGTTTTAAGCGTTTCTTTACCCTTGGTTTAGGGGCCCCCCCTTTGGGGGCGTTTGTGGAACCGAAAAAATATTTGGAGCTCTTTAACAGATTTCATTGAAGGAGGCTGGGAAAGGGGGCCCCAAGTGGTTGGGCGGCTTGAGGGTTGGCAACCTGCCGGGGTGAAAGGAGAATACAAAATGTGGGTTTTCCCCCAATTTGTGTTTCAAAGGGGTCCGCGCCATAGTAATCTGCCTCACTCTACCACAAAAAGAGTGGGGGTGAAATGGAGTAGTATGATCCTGGTGCGCCAGAGGAAGCAAAAAAAGGCTATCCCCCATACTTTTCTATTGCAGTATTGGGTTCGAATCCGAAAACGCGATGATGTGTACCGTCTGTCCTACGTCGCAAAAGTATTGGGGGCCC